>NC_056725.1:144831288-145038788 GCF_019279795.1 Protopterus annectens
GAAATCTTTCCCTGCGTTAATCTGGCCGTTTGCTGTTTTTTTGCCTCCGATGTTATGTGGCCGATGTTTAGGTTTTCACTCACCTAAGCATTCGACCATGTAATATAGACTTTATATATATATATATATATATATATATATATATATATATATATATATATATATATATATATATTTATACAGGTAGATAGACAGATACAGAAGTAGAGTGCGATATGCTAAATGAAGCTTCAGCTGTAAAGTGATAACCAATAGTGACCAGATATTGTCTGTTAAAAAGTGCTGTATACTGCCTATGGTCTAAATGTTCAAGATAAAAGAAAAGATCCGCTGTGTTAACGATTCCTTGATTATTTATTTCCTAGTATGATGAGTACTTTCATCATAAAGTAGACTTCTTTATATCATAACTTTGAAACAGGTCATTTAAATGCTGCAACAAGGGGGTATATGGAAGTCAGTCAGCCTAACTGGTTAAGATGCTTGAAAGTGTGTATGTCTGGGAGGTTGCTTTTGGTGCGGATAGAATCTCCTTATTCGTAGTGGAACACTACATTTTTGCAGCCTTTCAAGTATGGACCGTGTTTTTTTTTTTTTTTTTAGTTTTGGTTTGATGAGTTGTACCTACAGTATAGGTGCAAGCATTTTTGGATAGTGATTTTGCCAAACTGCCTCAATGACAGTGATCCAACCTTTGTTATCTGCAGTGGGTAGAAAACCCACACAAATATCATTTTCAAGTGAGTGTGAGCCAAAAGGTATTTCCATAATAATAAAACAATGTAAGTGTCACACTCTACAATATCTATCTGTAGATGAGGCTAGGAACTACTTTAACCACACCTTCCTAACTACTCTTAACTCTAGTGCACTCATACATAAGAAAAAGGTCAGATCCATTATTGCCCTTTGGATGCTTAAGATTAAGGTCAATTAGTGACAATGCTTGGACACACTTGAAAAAAAAAATGCAAGCCCTTTCCTCTATGAAACTGGTGTTAACCATGCATCCACTTTCAATGAGGATTTCATAGATATAGCAAACTCTTCATATGCAAGACAGTAACATCAAACCAAGTGAAAATGCCTAACAAAACTTACTTGGTATGCTGAACCTTCAGCAAGTAAATGTAACTTAAATGAAAAGGTATTGCAAAAAGATAAAACCTAATACACTAACTCCTGACCTTCTCCCATCTGAATGTCTATAAACTGTAGCTGACACAATAGTGTACCCTACTGCAATACCTATTAATAGATTCATCAATGAGTCTTTTGTTCCAGTCCCATGGAAGCAATGTTAAATAGTACCTGTGCATAAACGAGGAACAAACAGTTCTGCTAGTAATTTTAGACCTTTTGCCATACTATTCCCCCATCTCTAATATACTTGAAAAAATGTTTACAAAAGCCACTGTTACATCATCTTATAAATCTATCACCTACGCAACATAGTTTTCAGTGTGGTTTCAGCACTGAGACTATTCTTTTGTCCTTCTTATATTATATTAATAAATGCTAAAACAAAAGTCTTTTCACAGCTACTGTTCTGTAAGACCTATCTAAGGCGTCTGAGACTGTCTCTCACACTCTTCTTTTAGAAACACTGCTTAATATGGCTCTGGTACACAAACTGCTGGAATGGTTCAAACTTTATCTGTCTAATCAACAGCAAGCAGTAAAATGGTCCCAAGCAGTCTCTTCTGTTCTAGACAATAATATAGGTGTTCCACAAGTCTCAATACTTACATCAGTTCTAGTTATTACATTTGTATTAACATGCCTGCCAAGATTCCCATTGCCACGTTACTGCTGAATGCTGAGGACTACACAGTTATCTGCACTGCTAACTCTGTCAGTTGCAGTATTCCACATAGTTTGCCACTGAAAGTCTATTACACTAGCTTAAAAACTCACATCTTTTATTAAATGACAATAAAGCTAAACCACTCATGTTTGGCTCTTGCAAAATCTCAATTACTTTAGAAAGTAACAGAACATTTGAACAAGCCTCCCATGCTGAGCTTTTAGTTTTGTTTATGGATCATTAATTATCCTTCAAAAACCATGTTAACTTTGTAACCTCTAAAACTCACAAAAAGTTGGATATGTTATATAAATCAAAATCCTACCTAACAGATACAGCACAACTAAATACAAGCTAAACTCAGTTACTCTGTGCATTACTGTATGCATCTTCCATCCTTACTAATATTTCAAAAACTCACTTATATAAGGTAGAACTAGCATGCATTAAAATTGCAAAATATAGTGCTAATGTCTCCAGCAAAACTCATCACTGTCGAGCATTTTATAAGATTAATTGGCCAGATCAAAAACAACTTTTAACATTTAACCAGTAAAAAATGACACCTAAAACTCTATATAAGCCAAGCAGATAGCTACCCATCTCTAGTGTACACATGACTTTCAGTGAACTAAGATCTCAGAACTCAAATCCCTTTGAAGTTGTCAAATCAAACAACTACTTGATCACTCTTTATATCCATGCAGGCAAGCTGTGGAATTCCATTCCCCCTAAACATAGAGATGAGAGCAAACGTAAAACATTTCTGTAAGAGCTAAAGTCTGCCTATGCTCCACATGGGCCTGTCCCTGTACCTGAATTGTATATTGGTCCAGCCATTCTATACCCAACTTCTATTGATCCTAGTTTCTACCTGTCTTCCTCTCTTCTTCTTCCCCCTTTAACCACTATAATATCAGCATTCTTACCCTTATATTTAACTACTGTCATATACTACTGATGTATTTATTTGTAATCTTTATTACTTATGTTATCTCTTACATAAATGTGGGCTTTTAGCTCAGTGAAATTATTCCCAGTCAACACATGAAAATAAAAATCAATCAATCAGTCAATCAATCAATAAACAATTAAGGCTGACATGGGGTGAGATATGGTCTAGCTTATAAAAATTATATGTTATGAATTATAGTATCAAGCTATTGAGCTCTAGGATCCCTCCTATGTTTATATCCAGATACATGCTAAACTTTCTTAATAAGTGAAAGATATATCAGTAACTCACCTTATATAATGAATGCTTTAACTTGTTCCATCACTTAATCCTTCACTTCTAGACAGATAAAGGGCTTCAATTACAGATTCCAAATGCAATACAAATAGACATCAGTAGAGAGGTCAATCTTGACTAGGAAAATAATGCTTTGAATTCCCCTTTATTTGTACCTTCATGCTTTGGTAGAGATTCTTTATCAGTGTCCTAAGCCTTTGAGAGAAACCATATAATTTCATAACATTGCAGAAAAAGAAATTACCAATGTAGTCCAAAGGTTTAAATGGAAAAGTCCAAAGATACAGAAAAACAAAAACAAAATGACCATCACATCTAAGGTTTCCAGATTTTAATTGAAAAAGTCCAAAAGTCCAATAAAACAGAGCCAATAGGAACACCACAACTGAAATTTCCAAATTTATTAAGACGCAAGTAAAACATCGGACAAGTGCTTTCACGTGGGTAACTATGCTTCATCAGATCCTTAAAACTACTACTCATGCAACATTTTTTATAGCATCTCACATTAAATGAAATTGAAAACATTCACAGCTAATTAAAACAATTAAAAGTGATTGTAAACAATTAATGCTTCCTGTCCTTCTTCTTCCTACTACGCCTTGCTTCTAGCTCAGGTTTAATACAAATAGCAGTATTAAGTCCAGGATATACATGTGCCTGCAACTTCAGAATCCATCTGAGTTTAATTCTTTCGAAATAATTTTTGCTATTGCCCCTTCTAATGTTTTTCTGTATGGGCTGAAGTACCCTAAAACTAAAAGTATACATTATAAACTCAATGACATGCTTTGCTAGGGCATTCTGTGTGTTTTTATTTTTAATATCATATAGATGACCATATATTCTATCCCTCAACCATTTCACTGTCTTTCCAACGTAAAAACAGTTACATTCATTGAAGTTAGCTAAGTATATTAAATTCACAGTGTCACATGTCGCATGAAATATTGGCATAAATTCAATATTCAGAGGAGAATGTTGATAATTTATTAACTTACTAATGGTAAAACACAGCCTACATTTCATGCATGGAAAGTGCCTAAGGGCATAATTTCAACAGATTTTCTACGGCCATCTTTACATAATAATTGTTTTAAGTTCTTATTGTTTTTATAGATGAAGCTAGGCAATTCACCTATAACATCAACAGTGGCCCTATCTACTGTTAACAAATGTCAATTACGTTTAAGTATATTACACATAAGCAAATTGTCATTGACATATTTTGTAACAAAACAAACCTTCTCATTTCTGTTACATGCATTGACCCTTCTATTCCCAGTGGCAGCACTACCAGGGGCTTTTTCAGTAAATACTTTGTCTCTTATAGCTCTAGTATCCATATCAGCATAACCTCTGTTCTTGAATAAACATTCCAGAACATCAACCTCAGCATTTAGGTCTCCATCTTCCCTACAAATTATTTTTGGCCTGTTTATAACATTAAATAAAAAGCTCCAATTACCATATCACCTGCCTTTTCAGCATTCACACACACCATTAACAGTTCTAGATTTAGTCTCACTGCTTCAGAATTAAAATACACACAAATATCTATCATTTATCTATCTATCTTCTATCTACCTATCTATTTATCTATCTATCTCTCTATCATTTATCTATCTATCTATCAATCTCTCATTTATCTTTCTCTCCATCTATCTATCCATCTATCTATCTACCTCTCTATCTATCTATCATTTATCTATCTATCTATATATCTATCTATCTATCTATCTATCTATCTATCAATCTATCTATCATTTATCTTTCTGTCTATCTATCTATCTATCTATCATTTATCTATCTATCTATATATCTATCTATCCATCTATCATTTATCTATCTACCTATCTATCTATCTACCATGTATCTATCTATCTATCTATCTATCTATCTATCTATCTATCTATCTATCTATCTATTTATCTATCATTTATCTATCTATCTATCTATCTATCTATCTATCTATCTATATATCATTTATCTATCTATCTACCTATCTATCTATCTATCTATCTATCTCTCTATCTATCTATCTATTGATCTATATATCTAACTATCTATCAATATATCTCACTATCTTTATATTTATCAATCTATCTATCTGTCTATCTATCTATCTATCTATCTATCTATCTATCTATCTATCTATCTATCTATATATCTACCTATTTATCATCTATCTATCTATCATGTATCTATCTATCTATCTATCTATCTATCTGTCTATCTATCTATCATTTATCTATCTATCAAGCTATCATCTATCTATCTATCTATCTATCTATCTATCTATCTATCTATCTATCTATCTATCTATCAATCTATCTCTCTATCTATCTATCTATCTATCTATCTATCTATCTATCTATCTATCATTTATCTATCTATCTATCTATCTATCTATCTATCTATCTATCTATCTACCTGTCTACCTATATATCTATCTATCTACCAATCTATTTATCTATCTATCTATCTATCTATCTATCTATCAATCTATCTATAATTTATCTTTCTATCTATCTATCTATCTATCTATCTATCTATCTATCTATCAATCTATCTATAATTTATCTTTCTATCTATCTATCTATCTATCTATCTATCTATCTATCATTTATCTATCTATCTATTATTCTATCTATCTATATATCTACCTATCCATCATCTATCCATCTATCATTTATCTATCTATCTATCTATCTATCTATCTATCTATCTATCTATCTATCTATCTATCATTTATCTATCTACCTATGTATCTATTATTTATCTATCTATCTATCTATCTATCTATCTATCTATCTATCTATCTATCTATATATCCATCTATGTTAATATTAGTATCAAATGCTTAATAGACACCACTGAAGAAAATGAAGGGATTAGTATGCATGCCAAATATGAAAGCATAATTGTGTAGCCCTGATTGAAGACTGAAATAGATCTAAATGGGGTGAAAGATAACAATCTTTCAAAACATTGCCAGACTTTCAAATGGCTTGAATGGAACCATTCCATCCCACTAGTCTTTTATCAGAAAATTGTACAGCCTAAAATGAACATATTCAACCATATGAACATTTGGAGAATTGTCTAAGTATATATTTTATACAGTTCTTTTCTTCAAATTGCTGTGTATATCTAGCATGTGTATATCTGTAAACGTTCTGTTTCAGTCTCTTTGTCTAAACCCTGCACATTTTTAGCCTTCTGCATAACGCTTACTCATTCTTCTTTTCATTCCCTTATGGCTGGGCCATTTTATCTTCACCCATTATTTGTATAGTTTTTAACTGATCATTCGCTGTTTCCTTAGATTTGTCCCAAGACACTAACTTTCCAGATTGCATTTTGCTCGGTGCCCTATTCTTTCTTCCAACCACTTATGGAAATAAAGTGAACTGCAAAAGTGATCAGAGTCATTGAGTTAGTAATTCTGGTGTTCATTGAGTACTTATACATACACACAGACACATATATATATATATATATATATATATATATATATGTGTACACACACACAGACACTTTATAATCTTGAAATACTGAAATATGGAATTTCAGTTTCTCAAGACTATAAAGGTGAAGTTTTGAAATAGTGAAAGTGCAAAATCTCGAATTTGAATATCTCAAATTTGTGGTTATGGCTTTATGCTACATAATGTCCGGGGTTGTTTGTGGATGGTGGGCAATGCTGTGTGTGGATTTAGGTGTAATGTCAGGTAAATGAGTGTTTTGTAAGGGTTTTGGGTGGGAGTTTAAGTGTATGTGAGTGTGCTGATATGTGTGATGTGTGTGTGTGTGTGTGTGTGTGTGTGTGTGTGTGTGTGTGTGTGTGTGTGTGTGTGTGTGTGTGTGTGCGTGTGTGTGTGCGTGTGTGGGACTGTAGAATGTGTGTGTGTGAGTTTGCTTTTGTTTTCTATTTGTGCGATCTTGGAATTAGTATATATAAGTAGGGGGCTCTGGGGGGGTGCAGCCCCCCACATGGGAGGTGCATGGTGGCTTGCTCCCCTGCTTATTTGTGATGTAGATTTGTGGATGTGTATTGCTTTGTTTGAATATTTTGTGGTGTGGGTGTTGTGGTATATGTGTGGTCTGGTGTGTGCTGTATGTTTGGTGTTTTAAATTTCGTGGTTTTGGTCTTCGCGGTTTTGGGCTTTCAGTGTTGTGTGGATTCGATTTCATGGTCTCAAAAAAATGAATTTGGAGATTTCATTTTTTTGACATTATGAAGTGAATCCATATATATATATATATATATATATATATATATATATATATATATATATATATATATATATATATATATATATATATATATATATATATATATACATTTGATTACTGGGAAAGTCTGACTGGGTAGGTGCCCATTTTCAATGGGGGTCTGGGGAGAAAAGTTCCAAGGTATTGCAAAAACATTTTAAGGAAATAATTTTACACTCTTGAAAATAATACAATGAAACAGTATACAAATCTACAGTTTAAAAAATTATATGAAAACAGTGGCTAAGAAAAGATCCAACTTATAAAACAATGATTTAATATTTATAGAAATTTTAGCCAGTTTAGAGAAATTAAATGTAAGTTAGAATAACACAAAACAGGAATTGCAATATGAAGTAGGAGAAAAAAAAAACAAGCTTATAGCATATTTAGATAGTCAGGGGAGAGAAATTGATTGAAACAAGGTAGCACATGAAGAAGGGAGAGTAAGGAGGTCTAATGTATGAATTAGTACTTGTTCATATTTGCAGCTCTAGTTTATCCCAGGCTTAAACAAAAACAGAGCCAGACTTTGGCTAAGAAGTCTTTCAGAATGGATTTAATAGCCTGTAGGGAGAGTATTGACCTGATGTATAAAGTCAAGGAGCTTCAGGCCTTAGTTCTCTGTATGAAAACAGATCATGCCCAGCAGATTTGATAGTTTTGTGGACAGAGAGGGGTTTTTGATCAATGGATCTTAATGATAATGAGGGAGTCAGAACATAATTATGCATCATGGTATTTAGTGCTGGGCAAGCAGATGCATGCTGGATAATTTTATAGATGGTGAGAAGCTGTGTATGTGTTAGTTGTTGGGGTAGTTCAAACAAAGTTTGGCGTTTTAGTGCTATACAGTGGTGGGTTTAGAAAGGGGTGATTACTGCAAATTTAGCCACTTTATTCTAGCATTGTTCAAGTTTTGCTTTCTGCGATGCCTGGAGGTTAGTAAGAATGGGAGCGCCATAAAGTAGTGAGGGGAGGAGGTAAGTAGTGGCAAGTGTAGTTTTAGTTGCCTTGGTGAAAGAGTTTTTGGTTCTGTAAAGCATCCCTAGTTTTTGGTGTATTTTATTTCTGCAATTTTGTAAATGCAGGTTGAATTTAAGATTATCATCTACTATCATCCCTAATAATTTGCTATGAAAAGTGACTTCAGTGTTTGTATTATTAAGAAATAATTTTAAATTTTGTTTTTTCATGAGAGAAGGGATTTGGGGAGGAAAAAATACTTTTTATTGGGGGCTTGAGCATGAGTTGTGATTTAAAAAGCCGTGTTTCAGTGGCTGTTAAAGTTCCTGAGTAATTGTTTTGGAAATGAGCCAAGTTGTCTGTCTGATGTGCATATGAGTGCAAAGACATTTGCGTATTGTATTAGGAAAGCCTGTTGTGTGGATGTATGGAGAGTGCTGTTGAGCATGTTAAACAGGAGGGCTCCAAGGATAGAGTCTTATGGTACATCGGTGGTGACCAGGAGGTATGGAGAGAAGGTGACTGATATCACTGGACAAGTAGCTTTTTACCTTGTGTACCATAGAAAGATGGACTGAGAAGACCTAGTGAGGATATCCGAAGTGGAAGATTGCTATAACAAACTGTGCCAAAGGCTTTAGACTAGTCTAGAAATAAGGAGGAGACTAATTTGCTTTTATCTCTAGCTTTATTGACGATATCTATAAAGGTTAGAAGTACAGTGCTAGCACTATGCGAGGGACAGAAACAATGTTGTCTGCGGATAAGAGCTCTTCCTGCAGGAGATTGTTTCAAAAATGTTTTAAATACATTTTTCAAGTAGTTTGGAGAGGAGGATAAGATTGGTATAGGACAATTGGCTGTTGAATTTTCGCCTTTGTGCAGAGCGATAATGTGTGATTTTTTTTTTTAGAAAGAGGGAACACAGGATTACTGGAGTGACCTATTTATAAGGATTGCAACAGGATAGGCAATGGTATTGGATGCTATTTTGAAGTACTCACTTGGAAGGCCATCAGCTGAAGCAAAGCACGGTATGAATTTGTTTAAGAGAAGCCTTATATGTATAAGATGTGGGCACAGGTTTGAAGGTGAAAGTGGATGTGGTGTCAGGTGGATGTTGGACAGCGTTGGATTAGAAGTTGGGGAATCCTTGGTTAGTGATGGTACACTACCTATAAAATAAGAGTTGAATTCTATTGCAGTATTGAGTGGTGAGTTTATGGGAGAGGGGTTAGGGTTGAATTTTTGGTGTAATATTTCTTTAATGATGTAACAGAATTTTTAGGGCAGTGTTTGCTATTGTTCTGAAAGCTGTTATAATATAGTATTTTGTCTTCATTTATTTGCATTTTAGTATGGTTGCAGAGCATTCTGAAGTTTTGAAGATATTATGGTGTTTTACATTTTTGCTATTCTTTCCATGCATTTTGTCTGTCCTGCATTAGCATTCTACCTTTTTTGGATAGCCAAATTGCATTATTTGTTTTTATTCTCTTCCTTCTAGAGGTGCAAAACTATTTAGGATATTTAGGAAAGTAACTTCAGCAAATAACGCAAATGGCTATCCAGCAGGAGAAGCAACGAGGCGCAAAGGAAATTCACTTTATTGCAACAAACAGCCAGAACTCAACTCAGAACATACAAAAATGCAATAGGACAAGCCGCTTAACCTTCTCAATGCGTTTTTCGTTCAGTTAATAGTACTTCTTCAGACATGCAACATTGCCCTTCCAATTCTTGCCTTAATATACTTAAAATTAACCAATCTAAAGCAATTAAATCATCCCTAATTAAAAGTGTCCTAAACAACAAAAATATAAAACAATCTTAATCATTGCAAATACAATACATATATATATATATATATATATATATATATATATATATATATATATATATATAATTTACCTGTTACATTGGCTTTGGTTCCTGGACTTTTTGGATGTTTAGGACAGTAGTATGAAATACACTGACGTTATCATCTAAGGGGACAATTTTAGGATGTTTCATTTAATGATAGGATACTAATGAATATTTCTGGGTTAAACTTGGACAGGCTATGTGCTGTGTTATAAACACGGTGTTTAAGTGGATATGTGATATTTCTGCTTCCATAGATTGGGAGATGGTCACTGCGAGAGTCTGACATTGTACCTGTGGTGGTGAATTTGCTAGGGTCTGATACTAAGATCTAGTTTAATAAGGAGTATAATTTTAGTCCTGAATTACTGGCCTACTTCTTGGCATGGGTGGGAATTCAAACGTAATCATGGAGCAGTGACATCTTACATTGGCAGATAATAGTTCAAGTGAGATGCTTTTCTTCTGAGAGTCGAATAAAGGCAGTACAGACGGTAGTAAGTGACTAAAGCTGTGATACTTCAGATCATGTTAGATGATACAGCTATGTGTGGAATAGAGTAACTTGATATTTTTTGTTTATTTCTATTCTTGAATGAAAGTTTATTCATACTACTCTGTTGCTGTTTATTGATCTTTTGGAAAGGAGAACTGTTGAAGCATCATTTATAAGAGTGATAAACTAAGGATATGGTTGAATGGTCCAGTGCAATGCAGGTATAGTTGTTTTGCCCTAAATATTAATTGTATGAGAACTACTGTGTAATGCCTATTGGTGCTGAAACATAGGTTTAAAGATTGCAAGTTATATGTATTACTACATAACTACATGTGATTGTTGAGTCCCAGGAACATGAGTGAGATGTTGGAGAGCTATGAGGCAAATAGGATTTTGGGTTATGGAGGTGAATTAAGTGTTTGATGTTGAAACAGATGTTAGTCAAGTGAATGAAATAATGAGGGTAGATGGGAAGGAAATAGGTTATTAAAATGTCACAGTGGTGGTCCAGTGGGTAGCATTACCGCCTCACAGTAAGAGCTTCTCCGGTTCGATCCTCAACTGGGGTGCCTTTTGTGTGGAGTCTGCATGTTCTCCCTGTGTTCACGTCGGTTTCCTCCAGGTGCTCTGGTTTCCTCCTATATCCCAAAAACATGTTGTAGGTGGAATGGAGACACTAAATTGGCATGAGTGCATGCATGTATGTGCCTTCTGTGGAAGGTTGGGTGCCGGGCTGGCAACACGACACCGTAGAAAACTCCACTGCCAATCTTGAGTAGACAGGTGATCTGCTGTGGCAAACCCTAACTGGGAAAAGCCAGAAGAAGAAAAAGGCAGAAGGGCAGATGATGAAACATATGTGGACAGTTTATGAAGAGGAGTTAAATAAGAAAGATTAATATTCTGAAAAGCATATCAGGACTTCCTTTCACTGAATTATTGATTATGAGGTATATTTATGTAACTATGTTGCTCTGTATACATACACACACACATATATATATATATATATATATATATATATATATATATATATATATATATAAAAGCACTTTATAATCTCAAAATACTGAAATGTCGAATTTCAGTAGCTCAAGACTATAAGGACAAATGTTTACAATAGTGAAAGTTCATAATCGTGAATTCGAATATCTCAAATTCGCGGTTATGGCCTTACGCTACATAATGTCTAGGATTATGTGTTGATGGTACGTGGTGCCATGTGTGGATCTAGGTGTTATGTCAGGTAAGTGAGTGTTTTGTAAGAGTTTTGAGTGTTTGTGAGTGTGCTGATATGTTTGACGTATGTGTGAGGGACTGGAGAATGTGCGTGTGTGAGTTTGCTTTTGTTTCCTGTTTGAGCGAACTTGGAGTTAGTATATATAAGTAGGGTGTGTGTATGAGTTGTGTATGTGTGTAGTTTTATTTGTTTATGTTGTGATGTGGGTGTTGTGGTGTATGTATGGTGTAGTGTGTGCAGTTTGTTCGGAGTTTTGAATTTTGCGGTTTTGGGTTTGGGGTTTTGATGTTTCGTTGTTTTGTGGATTCGGTTTCATGGTCTCGAGGTCCATCAACCAAACAGTAGCAAATCAGATTTTTGGCCATTGGGGCCACCCTTGCTGTAATCTTTTTGGTTCCCCTCACAGCAGCAAGTGCAGCAGGTACTTCGCACAGATCCCTCCAACCAGGGAGGTCCCAAGGGATGCTTTGGTTCACGATTTGCCCTTTGGTCTCCTTTATGCTTATCCTCCCCTTCCATTGATCCTAAAATTCTTTCAGAAAGCTGAATGGTTGAAGAGCACCATAATCCTCATTTCCCCTTATTGGTCTCATCAGATTTTGTTCCCTTTCCTCTGGTGTCATCTGAAGTATCTGGCATGGATACTGGAGCCCAAGTGGGAATTAGTAACCCATCCATCACTAGGACTCCATCAAGATCTGGCCACTCTCACCCTTACTCAAGAAGCCTTGACTTCAACCGAAACCTGGATGTCACAGAACCATCTCACTCTAAACCCTAATAAAACATAACTCTTAATATTTACCCCCCAAAATCTATCCCTGTTGAGAAGTCTGAATTCTCCGTTCATTCCCAAAATAACACTAGCGCTGAAGTTGTCCCTAGCACCAAACTGCTTGGTGTCATCAATGATGATAATCTAACATTCGACCTTCACTTCCACAGTAACATCAAAAAAATCATCAAAAACGAAGTGTCCTTTATAAGCACAACTATTTTCTTAACTTCTCTGGTAAAAAGGCTCTAGCCTTATCATTCCTGCTCCTATCTCTCTTATATGGTGCCCCCATCCTCACCAATATTCATTCCTCCCCAAAAACTAAACTTGACTCATGCTACAACAAAGTTGCCAAATTTGTAACAAATGCAAAATTTTCAGCTCACCACTGTTCCTCTCTGCATCAACTAAATTGGCTCGGATTCCCTCAGTACCTCATTACAATTAACTACTGCCCATAAACTTATTTATTATCCAGCAACCCGCCCATCTCTCTCCTCCATAGTGACCATGTATCATCCTAACTGACGTCTTAGGTCTGAAAAAATGTTACTGATTGTTGATAAACCTAAGCTCTCAGCTGGCCAAATGTTGTATTCCTTTACTGTCTCAAAGCTATGGAATAATCTCCCTCCTTCAATCAGAACAATCAGTAATCCTGCTTTCTTTAAAAAATCCCTCAGACTACATCTCTCTCTTCTCTCTGGCTATGCACCCGCACCTTATCAAATCAACCAAAACCTGACTTCCCACTGCAACCTTACTCTACTCCATCTACATACTTGCATACCTTCTCCTTTCTCTCTACCATACCAACTCCTTCTGCTGTAACAATAGCTTGCTATATCCCAACTATTTGGGCCATTTGTCTCCTACTATTCTTATCCTTGAGCGGATACTCCTAACTGCTAATAATTATGATATCTATATCTATATCTATATACATACATATATATATATATATATATATATATATATATATATATATATATATATATATATTATATAAATGTATACTCTATTTCTGCACTCATACTATGGTTGTAAACAATCTTCACTGCTGTTATCAATTGTTATCAGTTTCAATATCAAAATATCTTACTAGAAGATTTTAATATAGACTGGAATAACTGCTCTTGCCACAATCCAGCTACTCACATTAACCTCCATGGGTTTACCCAACTTATCACAGCCCCCACCAGAATAGAAAAAACATCAAAATGACAGTCCATCCTGGACTGGATACTCATATCCGACCTCTCACTTGTATCTCTAGCAGGCTATCTGCCAAACAGCCTCAGTGACCATCAAGCTACCTTCCACCTTAGAAAAAAAACTCACCATATTAACCAGACAACCTTATGGATAGTCAGGAACAAAACAAACTTCAAACCAGAAGAGTTTAGAAATTCATTAAACAGATGAAATTGGAAACCACTAACATCACTGTCACTAGATGAGGCAGTAAGCTACTTCAACTCAACCTTCCTACAAATATTAGGCAATCATGCACCCGCTAGAACCATTAGAACAAAGACCAACTATGCCCCCTGGCAAAACAAGAAATCTAAAACTATCCTCTAAGACAGGGACAAAGCATGGACAAACTATCACAAAAACAAATCCCAGTCAACAAAACAAACCTATTCAGAGCTTCATAATAAAGCCAAGAAATGCATTAAATCTGACAAAATCAACTACTAACAAAACCTCCAAGAAAAACATCTCTACAACCCACAAAAATTTTGGGCCACTATAAGTTCTGTATTAAAACCAGGAAAAACTAAAACCCCCTTCACCTAAAACAGTAATTAACTCTGAGAACATCCCCACTCAATTCAATAAATTTTTCACTGTATCAGTACAAGCCCTTGCAAACACCCAAAGTATGAATAACTATCCTGACCTGCCACCCAAACAAAATAAAACTAACCCACATGCTAATAGCACCAACTTTACCATACATCCAACCTCAACCAAATCCATTTTAAAACTTCTCCAAAAGCTTAAACCAACCACCCTGGCCACTGATACTCTGCCACTAGAGTTCCTACAGGTAGCTGCAGATGTCATAGCTTATCTTGTAGCCATCCTAATTAACAGATCTATAACAGAGTGTAAAGTTCCTAACATATACAAAATCTCTCACATTATACCATTACACAAGGGAGAACATTCCATCAAACTAAATATCTACAGACCTATAGCTATCCTGTCAGCCTTATCAAAGATTCTGGAACAAGTTGTTCCCACCCAAGTCATAAACTTCCTCCTAACAAACAACCTGCTAACTAAAAACCAACATGGCTTTAGGCCTTTCCACAGCACCACAACAGCACTAATTTTCATCTCCAATACAGTTAACCACCACAGAAACAAAAGTCAACTAGTTTCAGCCATTTTTCTAGACCTATCTAAAGCCTCCGACATGGTCAACCATAACAGTCTCCTTAACACACTAGCCACACTAAATATCAGCACACACTGTATAATATGGTTAAAAGCTACCTATCAGGTCATCAACAAGCAGTGAAAAGGCACAACCAACTATCCTCTCCTCTGCCTGTTACCATAGGTGTCCCTTAGGGCTCCATTTTTGGCCCACTTCTCTTCTGTCTATTTACCAACCAGCTCTCATCCTCCACACTTAATGCCTCAGTAGTACAATACACTGATGATACCACTCTGATTTGTGCAGCACAAACATTAGATGACCTACACTCTCTGACTCAACAGTTCTTCTCTCAAGCCAAGACTTGGTTCACTAACTCTCAGCTAATCCTGAATCCAAATTAAACAAAACATCTCCTATTCAACACAGGTAGATCCAGTCTCCCATATGACGCCTTCACCATCATATCCAGTAACAAAATAACAATCAGCCCTACCTCCCACACTAAACTCTTAGGGGTAGAAATAGATTGCAACCTTAAATATGACATTCATATAGCCCAAACTATCAAAAAGGTTCATAAAAACTCGATCTCCTTTATCGCAATAACAATGTTCTTACTAAACAAACTAAAGCCATCATAGCCAGAACCAAGAATTGTACTGGATAGTACTAACTTCAACGATAATCTGAATGAACGATATCCAAACTGCCCAAGGTGTTAAAAGCAGGTTTATTCCAAACGCATAAAAACAGTGAACACTCCAAAATAGCAGCACCAAAATCACCAATAGCAGGTTTGTCCCAGGAAATGACTTCATCAGATTGGTGACGTAGTACCACTAATATATACTAAAACACATTAAACAATTACACTTAATTGACACTTAATTAATTTAGTTTGAATTGAAAACCAAACCCTAAAAGCACCAGCTTCTGCCTATGTTTGCTTCATTGATTTACTTTTACAAAGTTAATACATACTACATAAGCCTGGCTATGGTGTATGTAAAAAATAATATACATGCCTGAAAAATATATATATAAAAAATGTAAGTAATCCTACATTTGTGTATATAGTTATTTATTCTAAAAGCATGTGTATTGTGTGTATGTAAATGTTAATTTAAAATTTAAAAAACAATTTGTTGTTACAATTACTTCAATATATTTATTATATTTATATACTTCAGTATATTTAATTTTTAACTGTTGAACATCAGTAGTGTGTGAAGAGGTTATTATTTATATATTCTATATACATATTGAAGTAATTGTAACAACAAAAATTTTTTTAAATTTTAAATTAACATTTACATACACACAATACACATGCTTTTAGAATAAATAACTATATACACAAATGTAGGATTACTTACATTTTTTATATATATATTTTTCAGGCATGTATATTATTTTTTACATACACCATAGCCAGGCTTATGTAGTATGTATTAACTTTGTAAAAGTAAATCAATGAAGCCAACATAGGCAGAAGCTGGTGCTTTTAGGGTTTGGTTTTCAATTCAAACTAAATTAATTGTCAATTAAGTGTAATTGTTTAATGTGTTTTAGTATATATTAGTGGTACTACATCACCAATCTGATGAAGTCATTTCCTTGGGACGAAACCTGGGTTATTGGTGATTTTGGTGCTGCTATTTTGGAGTGTTCACTGTTTTTATGCGTTTGGAATAAACCTGCTTTTAACACCTTGGGCAGTTTGGATATCGTTCATTCAGATTATCATCATAGCCAGAACTCATCTGCTGTCTACCCTCCTCTACACATCTTAAATACTTACTAATCTCTGCAAAACTGACCTACACAAGCTAGAAACCTGATATAACAAGATTGCTATATTCACTACAGAAACCCCATACAAGACCTATCACTGTGTAGCTCTCAAGCAACTGGGGTGGCTTGAGATACCTCAGCTATGGAAACTCAACCAATTGTCATTTGCACATAAAATTTACTACCAACCAACTAAAACTCCAGCTCTACAAAATTTAATGAAACCTTATTCCACCACTAGAACCTTAAGATCCAGCACAAAAAAACACCTAGAAGTCATCAAACATAACAATGATGCAGGAAAATATCTCTTTAGCTATTCCACAGCTAAAGCTTGGAACTCCTTACCTTACCACCTAACCTCCATCTGCTCCTCTACCCAATTCAAAAAGCTTCTCAAAGCATGCTATATGGATTCCTGGTTATGCTCCTGTCACTCCCCAGGATAAACATTGCTCAGCTACTCATCCCCCATCTAAACTTAATCTCAATCTAATTTCCATAGAGCAAATAGTCCACCAAACATGTTTACTATAACTGCACCACCTACCTGGATATGTAATAAAAACACTATACTTGTCAAATAACATTCAGAGCTTCTATGTGAAGTATTATACTGGCTGTATGTACATATGTAACTATCTACTATGGTTCCTCATTGTGTTCTGATATGTGAAAATATCTGCAAATGTTTTTTGTTGTATTTTTGCTGTATGTCATCTTCTGCCCACTATTATTAATAGATATCTATGCTATATAACCTGATGATTTGTACTTTTTGACCTGTGAAACTCTGAACTGTGCAATATGTGATTTGTAATTGTTTGACCCATGTAGAACTGTCTAAAATGTATCTGGAGCTTTTCTCCCTGGGCCTCCTCTGAAAAAGGATTTGTGTCCAACCAGACTTTCCTGGTAAACAAATGTAAAATAAATAAATAAATAATAAAATAAATTTGATATTTCAGTATTTCGAGATTATGAAGTGAATCTATATACATATATATATATATATATATATATATATATATATATATATATACACACACACACACACACACAAACACCACACATACACATTTCTGTTTTGTTAAACTGGTTTTGATTAATGCATTTTTTAGTAAAAAAGTAAAATTGTTATTCACAAATATTGAAGACATGCAATTTCTTTGCAAAGATACATTTGTCAATTTTCTACTTTCATTTTCATACCCAAACATTTCAACATTTTAGTAGTTATAATCTGTGCCTTCTAAACATATTTAATTTACAGATACTGGTAGAATAAAACTGTTTTTAAGATACTTGTCATAATAATGCAACACAGCAAATCACAACATTTGAATTTACTCACCTTTTTCTTTCTTCCTTAACAGGCCTGAGTCTCCCTTGGATGTCTCATTCTCCCTATAATGACCAATGTTCATCTTGGGCCTACCTTCAAATGGGTTCTCATGCTTACTTTGTCATGCAGTTTCTTTGATTCTTGATCTACGTAGAGTTCTCACAGGGAGGGATATTCATTGAAGAAAAACTCCCAGCATACAGTAAATTTGAATTATCATTACAAATCTAACAACTTAACCAATTAACACTTCGGAAACAAAACACTTATAACCAAGGTATGCACAAGTCCCCTAGAGAGATTGAAAGGGCACAGCGTTGCTGTTGCAGTGATGTCTTCTCAAAGATTTACTCTCATGGCAAGTATTTTACATACCCTGTATAATTTTCTTTACAGAAAGTCATTGTAATAGTAAACATATGGGTAGATTTTCAAGCATTAATTTTTCACCTATTGGAACTGAGTAGTTACTGCATCATGCCATATAGCTTAGATATGCTTAATCCTATTCTGTCCCTAAAATGTTTCTCCACTTTGAAGTATTTGGTAAACTTATGCATAGTTGTCCATGTGGAAGCATCCAAAATATCTTGTAGAGAAAGATTTGTAAAGTAAGTGCTGAAATTACTGCATTGCTAATGGAATGCAATCTAGCTGTGTCTTGTAATAGCTTGTTGTACTTTTCCTGGTTGGGCAATACATTTGGCCAGCCATTTGGGGAGGAGTCTTAATATAGGTAAGTAGGTCTGATAATGAAGTATCTGATTGGGCATTGTGGACTAGAACACGAACGACCTTCATATATGTGGTGGCCAAGAAGGATCTGTATTTTTAGGAGTACTATATGCAATGACATCACAGTGTTACTGTCACCCCCTGGACTACCTGTGAGGGTCCTGGTCTTCACCAGAGATTGCACAGCCAATATTCTTTTCTGTTGTTAGATGTTGTACCTCTTTTGAGATTAGTAAGGTCATATCAATAATCCCACAACACCTATTAAAAAGAGTAAAGGAAGTACCCCAACGTCATGACCAAATTATCCTAGTAGTATAAATATCACCTCGGGTTTCACCTGAAAAGAGACTACAAGCCTAGTGGGAATAACCCAGTCAACAAAGGAAAAATAAAATAAAATGAATGAATGAATGATTTAATAACTAGATTTTTTACATTAGATATTGCTGAACAGGAATCAATGCCTCAGATAATCTGTTGATTCATTCTAGGTATTTCTGAAGTGCAATTTGTGGACTAGAAGAGTGCAAGATGATATGAGTCCCAAAGGTTGTCACAATCATCTTGCTGTAATGGCCTTCCAGAAAGATAAATCTGTTCAAACTGCTTCAGTTTCATGAGCACAGCTTTTATTTCCTTATGAAAGGATTACTGATGCTGAAGAAGGCAAATATCATGTCTTTTGTTTATTGTTATTCCCATAGACAGAATTATAAAAATAGGTTATGTGCTATGGTAGTAGTTCCTTAGACTTTCCAACTGTTAGGCAAGGGATTTTGAACATACACATGCACAAGCACACACACACAGATATATATATATATATATATATATATATATATATATATATATATATATATATATTTTTTTTTTTTTAATTTTCTGACATTCACAAACAGAATTAACATCTGCTAAATGGTCTGTGGGATTTTAATAGCTCATGTAGCATTGCTGATAACTGAAAAGCCATGCTGAACCATCTGAAGTAGGGTACAATTCCAGTCTGATGACCTTACTGAGACATGTAAACAGTCATCCTTAGTGTCCAATGTTACCCCATAAGAATTCTTTTGAGGCAACAGTGTTTTCAAAATAATCAGAGTAAAAGTCTTTTTGCGGTTATGAATTTATTCAGACTTGATAGCTCATGGACAGATTTCTAAGTTTTGTCTTTCTTGAGAAAAAAAAATAATGTGGAACAAAAGTGTTGACCCATCTGATTAGAAGGTATTCAAATGCCATCTCTAAAAACAGCTGATCTGTTAATCTCTGCAATAAAACATTAACATTGTTTATTTTACATTCACAAACACATTGTTATTACTTGTCAGTAAAGAGCAATCCCTTTTATTAATCATAGCATTTTCTCCATATATATATATATCATTATACATACTTTTATAAATAACAGTTAAATCTCTCCTAATGGGCATGTAGTTTGCAGTATAAAGTAAGGTCTCCACCATTTTGTTTTCATTTTAATATACTCAAACCTTTAATTTTCTTAGTAAAGAATCTCTGAACTCTCTCTTACCTACCTAAGTGCGTATTTTTCTATATAGAAATGGTTGCTTAGTATTCCATACCTAATCTAATTATTGGTTTACAAATAGGAAGCAGAACCTTTTGTTTCTAATTGTAATAGTCCTGTTCATATTTCTAATATAATAGTCATATCTCTGAATTATTTCCATAAGATTTGGCCAGAAGCAAAGCCTATTATCTGTCTTAACAAACAAATCCCTGATAACTTCAACATCTGTCAACATTTAATTTTTTATTGTATATTCTTAAAATGGATTACCATTTCAATAATAAACTACAGAACGTGCTGGAGGAATAGATTCCTGTCTCAGAGACTTCCCATACTCTGGAACAGGCTACCTATCTATGTCAAACAGAGCTCCTCATTAGCACTCTTCAAGAAAAATCTTGATGATTGGATGGGAAATGGGAAATTCACCCCAGGGATCACTTCTGTGGCTCTGCTCGACAGGGGCACAGGAAAATAATTTTCTTGGGTGGCAAAAGCCAGGGTACATTTTTTGGCTAGGCTTATATAGGCCCTAGGGCCAATAGCCTAGTACCTACCTATGAACCTATGAATAATGTGTAACACTTATCTTTTTAATATTAAACGCCATATGACTTGACAGTACCCAAGATTCCAGTATATATAGCTAAACCTGTACTAGGCATGGGTCATTAACATTTGTTATTAGTGATCCCAGTTAAGAGTCATCTGTGTATTTACTCAGCAAGATCTTACTCATCAAAGGAAAACTAAACATAAAGATATTGAATAGCAGTCGGCAAAGAACGGATCCCTGAGAAATACCAGAAATGATCATTTTCTCATCTGAAATAATATTACCAATTCTCACCCAGCACTTACTATGATTTAGCTAGTCCTTTACTCATCTCAAAACATAACCATTTATATTATTCTGTGTAATCAGTGATAATACTATAGCATGCAGAAACAAATCAAAAACCTTAACCAGGTCAAAGTAGATCACATCAACAAACAACCCTTTGTTCAAAGCTTCCTGGACAGATTGATGGAAACAGATTAAATCAGTTAAAGAAGTTGAGTTGGAACAAACCAATTCTGATTTATATCTTGCTTTGAGCTCATAGCTGCAACAATGTGTCCTGTTTTGACCATTTCAAAGCATTTTCCTAAGATACACATCAGGTTTATAGAGTATGTCTGTAGTTCTCAACAAATGCAGAGTTCCCTATTAGGTAGTGGAAAAACTAAACCTTCTTCCAAACATTAGGGGTGCATCCCACATTAAGAGATTATGAGAATAAGCATGGTGTAATATCATTTAAAATAGATCCAAAGAAAAATCCATGGATACTATCTGGGCCTGCAAGTGAATTGGATGTTATCAACTTAAAAACTTTCTCCAGAATAGAATATGACAGTTTGGGACATAGCCATACCTCTCAATTTCTTAGAGCAAGAAATCTGAACAGATCCATAAATAATGCTGGGAGAGAGGCCCAAAATAGGAACAAATTTTTAAAATATTGCTCTTACAAACTTAGAAAGTTGATAAAATAACAGGTTTTGTGTTTGCATGGATTTTCTGAAAGGTATGAAGTCTGAAACTCAAATGTCTGTCATTAATTTCTGACTTCACTTGTATTAACTTGCCAATAATTTTCCAGAAAACACCAGTTTTATGAAATATGGACCAAAAATATGAGGCAAAAATCTGGACATTCTGAGAAAATCTGTACAGTTGAGAGGTATGTATCAGCTGAGGATGGTATATATTAATCATGGCCCTCCCTCTTAGCTTCTGTTTTAATTGTTACCTAAAAATATTTGTCAGGATTATGGTATCTGTAACTATTGTCTAGAATAATATTAAGTCTAGACTTGTAATACTTCTGAGTTTTATCTGAGATGCTTGAAAATGCTCTGTCATTATCCAGTGTGACATGCCAGATTGTCCTCATATTTACCCCTTTCAGACATGGTAAATTGCTAATATTGTTCCTAGATTTTTTTTATATCTTTCTCTGTTGTAGTTCTCTGTTGTAGTCGCTTGTCTGCTTCTTAAACATCTTCCAATAATACTTACTTCTTTCCTTAACCTTGTGTAAAACTTTGGGCCACCATGTTAACAAATAACATGATAGCTTATTTGATACTAAAGGTACATGTTACTCAGTCAGCTGGTTAATATGTCTGTATAATCTCTCTTTGCAGGCCTTGATATTTTTAGAACATATTTTCTTTTTGAAGTCCATGCTTTCATTTTATCTGAGATCTGTATTAATTCTGCCATATGGAATACCCCCGTTTCCATGAACCTCCTTGAAGTCTCTAGACCAACACTTAAAACATTTCCAGATCACACTTAATGATCAGAGCCATTTAATTCTGCTTCCATAACAAACTCATTTACAATTTACAGTTTTTAGTCAAACTATATACAGAATTTATACTTATGTGTATTCTGTTTGGGAGCTCCACAAAATAAACAGGCCTTTACATTTATGTTTTTGTGAGATATCCTTGCTATACTTTCCAACAATATACTATTATGTAATAAATTCGATTCTAACTTCTTCTGCATGTATAAAAAGAATCACACTTTCTTTTGACTTCTGACATTATTATATCCATGTTTATGATACCAAAATAAAATTATTTTCAGCCTTTGCTCTTTCTTGCAGAGTAACAAATGTGCTATTCAAACTTCTAATGTTACACATAAGAATTACATGTAGGGCTTTCTACCTCTTATGTCTTGTCTTATCTTAAGTAGTTTTTATTAACCCTGAAAAATATACTAAGGGCATCCCTAAATTTACTTACATACTTAGATAATTTGTTAACTGAAACCAGTTACCAAGATGTCTGCAATGTGTATTATCATACCAAAAGTAAAAAAGGTTAACAACCATCTCCTACCAAACTGTAACACACTTTATGTTTACAGAATAACATATGCTTCAATTACAATTTGTTACGCTCCAAAATTAAATCTTAACATAGTCCTAACATCACACAGGAACAGTTCAAATATCTCACTCAGGAACATGTCAGTTCATCAGTGACAGTGTCTGTGAATGCCGCTTCAGTGAAAATGTTTTGCCAGAGTACTGGCAACAATGGAGACTTCCCTTTTCTATACTGTTGTATGACCTTAGAATAGGTATATTTAAGTTTCTGGGTGTAGGGTTGCCCCCATGGGGTTACAAGGGGATTTGCCTCCTTGCAAAAATGGATTGATTTTGAGATTTGACAAAGGGATTTTGGTGAAACATTTTTACAGCATTTGGCATTGCAGAAAATGTTATTGATGTATCAGCATGATTCTCTCTCATTCTTACTCCTTTCTGTAATGTCCGTCATGTAACAGATAAATGAGGAGATACTAGTTTTACCAACATTCTTTAGCCCCACTACCACCATTATCAGTAAATAATTAATTTCTCCTTCCTTTAAAAAATATTTTTAGTGTACAGGGTACGCCAAGCACATTACATCTACTTGAATAAGACACTGTAATCTGTTCTTTCTTAGTTTTTGAAAGGCTGCTTAAATGATTTCAAAGACTGCTTGCAATGTTTGTGTGTGCGTGTGTGCACGTGTGCACGCGTGTGCGTGCGTGTGCGTGTGTGTGCGTGTGTGTGTGTGTGTGTGTGTGTGTGTGTGTGTGTGTGTGTGTGTGTGTGTGTGTGTGTGTGTGTGTGTGTGTGTGTGTGTGTGTGTGTGTGTGTGTGTGTGTGTGCGTGTGTGTGTGTGTGTGTGTGTGTGTGTGTGTGTGTGTGTGTGTGTGTCTGTGTGTGTGTGTGTGTGCGTGTGTGTGCGTGTGTGTGTGTGTTTAACTGTTTAACAGTAACCATTATTTTGTTTTTCAGCTCCTAAGGACCTTTTTCTTTTGAGTATGAAAGGGGACACAAGTTGGGACATCACCTATGATGTGAGTTGCTCTAACTACAGGTCTTCCTGAAGTAATTTGTTTCTGGTCATTTTCTACCATTTTGGTATCAAGGAAGGACAAGTGAGGAGAAGAAGAAGAAACTTATTGGAGGATCTCTGATTCTATCCGCCTTTTACTCCAAAATTCGAATGATAATTGGCTTGCATTCCACTCCATTGCATATCTGCAAGACTGCTTGTAGGGTAATTATTTCCTTTGAAACTGTGTGATGAATATACTACAAACACCCCTAATGAAATACCTTATATTTTCTCTTTTTCTTCTTTTCAGTTTTTATAATAATGCCATCAGCTGGTTGTCAAAATAACATATATTGAGTAGCTGACACAGTTAAGAGCATATACCTAGCATGTTCATGTAGGATTCTTTCGTGAGTTATGTGAGCATTTGCTTGATTACAACTGACACAGCCAGTCCTGAAGAAACATTTATAGCATCAAAGGCTTGCTTCATTGCATGCACTTTTGTCTTGCTCATAGTAGTTGTAACTTTCTGTGCTTTCCAGTTGCAGGTGTCAAAAGCTAGGTTAGTTCTGAAACAGGAAATGCTAATTGACCATGAGAATTGATCAAATTGAAACAATTTAAGGGTAAGTATCATTCTGGAGCAGGCTGAGGGAAGGGACCATATGGGATTTAATAAGATATTGCTGGCAGAATAGATCATCATCAGCCCCCTTTTCCCCATTTTTTTCTACATGGGGTCAGGGTATTGTGTTAACTGTCGATTCTGTGCCACACTCCTGCCTCCTTCAACACTCATGCCTGACTCTCACAGATTTTCTTTCACACAATCCGTCTACCTCTTTGCTGGACATTCTCACTTCCTCTTACCTTTTTCCTGTCTGTCCCAAATGTTCCTCACCAAATTGTCTTCTGCTTTTCTGCACGTGTCCAAGCCACCGTAATCAGTTCTCTTTGATCTTTTTTGCAATTGGAGCTACTTTGACTTCTGCTCTTATGTCCTCATTTCTTCGTCTGCCCCACACTTTGCATCCTACCACCCTTCTCAGGCACTTCATTTCCATCACCTCTAGCTTCTTCAACTGTTCTGCCTTTACTGCCCAGGTTTCTGTACCATTCAGTAGTACTGGTCACATCATTATCTTGTACACCTTACTTTTTGGCTTCTTTCTCATTCTTCTGTCATAGACTACACCTGACACTCTTTGCCAGATATCCAGCAGCTCCTCTGATTCTAGCTTTGACCTCTTCATTCAGACTTCTCTTCTCCTCAACCACTCCTCCCAGATGCTTGAAGCTGTTTACCTGTTCCACTATCTTCCCTTCTATTTGTATTCTCAGCTTCTTCTGATTTCCCCAGTTTGCTGTCATTACCACTGTCTTATCTGTGCTTAGTTTCATTCTATGTACCTTCAGTTTTG
The DNA here is from genome assembly GCF_019279795.1 of Protopterus annectens. Taxonomy (NCBI): domain Eukaryota; kingdom Metazoa; phylum Chordata; order Ceratodontiformes; family Protopteridae; genus Protopterus; species Protopterus annectens. The sequence goes on from NC_056725.1 coordinate 144,857,099, forward strand.
CATTCCATTCTCTTATCCTTTGCTGAAGTTCTAGCTCAGAGTCTGCCTGCAATGCCACATAATCTGCATAGAGCAACTTTGTTGATCAATCCCCTCTGACTTGTTTGCTAATATAGTCCATCACCAGTATGAACAGCAGTGGGCTCAGAGCTGAACCCTGGTGTACACCCACTCACACTGGGAAACCCTCTGTGAGGCCGAACACTGTTCATACTTGAGTCATTGGGTCCTTGTACATAGCCTGCCATAATTCTACCAATATTTCTGGGACATTGAACCACCACAGTACTGCCCAGATCAGCTTTCTTGTGACCTTGTCATATGCTTTCTCCAAGTCTAGGAATGCCCAGTTGGACTTTCTCTTCATCTCTAGGTTCTTCTCAACTATCTGTCTCACTGCAAACTTCAGGTCAGTTGTGCTGCATCCTGACCTGAATCTGAACTGCTAATCTCCTATTTTACATTCTATTCCTCTGCATATCCATTTATGAATCACCCTCTCCAGAACTTTCATGCAATGTGATAGGAGTTTGATGCCTCTGTACTGCCCACAGTTGTGCATGTCGCTTTTTTTCTTGTACACTGGCATGAGTATGCTTGTCCTTGAGTCATCTGGGATACGTCTTTCTCTCCACACTGCTAATAGTACCCTCAGGAGCCATTCCCCCTATCTCACCCTGCATCTTTATTATATCTGCTGTGACCTCATCTGAGTTTGCTGCTTTCCCTGACTTCATTTTCCTTAGTGCTGTTCTTACTTCTTCTAGGGTGGGCTCCTCTTCTTCTCTCATCTTAGGCTGTTTCTGGGCCAGTGCAGCTTCTGGAGGGTTTTCTTCATTCAGAAACTGCTGGAAATACTCCTTTCATCTGCCTGTGATGTCCTATGAACTGGTGAGCACGTTGTTGATAGCATCCCTTAATAAGGATGTCTGACTATCCTCTTTATCTTTCTGTCTTTACCTTGCAACCTGATACAGTTTCTTTGTGCCACTTACTGAGTCACTTTGCAGAAGTTGGTAGAGTGCCTCCGATGCTCTATTCTTTGCTATTACAACTTCTTTCTTAGCTTCTTTGTTAGCCAACCAGTAGTCCTTCCTAGCCTTGTCAGTCTTTTTTATCTCCCACAACTTCCTGCACTCCTTTCTTTTGATGACTTCCTGGACTTCTGCATTCCACCACCAGCTTTCTTCATGTACCTTATTTCCATACCTGGCTCAGCCACATACCTTTTCTGTAGTCCTAACACATGCTTTTTTAGATGCTGCTATTCTTGTTCAACTCCACCTATTTGCTCCTCTTCTTGGGGTGCTAGAGCCCCGAGTAATTCCTTGAACTGTTGTACTTTCTCTCCAGTCAACTTCCAGGTCTTCAGCCTGGTCTCTGTTGACCTTAGAGCCTTCTCTGACCACTGCTTGCAATCATGGATTCTACCCCAGTGCCTTTTCCTTACTAGGAGGAAGTCTGCCTGAGTTGTGGCTACTCTTGTATGTGATCTTGTGAGTCTCTCTTTCTGAACCATGTGTTGGCTACTATCAAACCATTTGCCAGACAGAAGTCTAGAATGGATTCTCCTTCTTTATTCCTGTTGCCCTACCCTTGAGTACCCAGGTATTCCTCATATCCTGCTGTCTGTCCCAATATGTGCATTCAAGTCACCCATTATCAACACCAATTCATGTTGTCTGAGGGTCCTGCATCTGCTGTCTGAATGCACTCTTTTCATCACTGTCACAACCCTGCTGTTGTGCATAGTCTGATTGTCATGAGTTGGTAATTAATTCTGATAATATCCCTCACTGCCTTCTGAAGCCTCTCTCTCTTATCACAATTCCTACATCATTTCTAGCCTGCCCCCCTCCTGAGTAATAGAGTCTGGATCCCTAGCCATGTAGCTTTGCTGCACTGCACTTCCCTCTCATCTCCTGGATACATCCAGTATCCTCTGTATCATCATGCTATCCACTTCCAAGCTGCATCCTGTCAGTGAAGCTACGTTAAGCATAGCAATTCTCAGTTCATGTTTGGCAGGTTGGCTGGTTTTGGGCAACTAGACACTGGCCAGTAGCTTATTGGCCCAGGGCTGCTGGGTTTTTATGGTGGGCACACACAGGCCAAGAGGGGCACATATACCCCTTCCAAAGTTAGCAAGGGTCCCTGGCCTAGGTCAGAATAGGCTGGGTCCTCATCCCACTTATCACCGATAACTACCCATGCCCATTTTGGTGACATTAGTCAACATGACCGAATCATCTAGAGCCATAATTTTACACCACCGAGTTGCTAGCCCTCTCCTCCCACAACACAGAGTCTGTGATACGTGTTCTCCTATCTTGAGGGTACTGCACGCCACAGTAAATGCCCAAAGCGGTTGTTCTGTAGAACTCTATCCATTATGCCATCTGATGACATTGTGGAAGAACAGCTGGGAATGGTAAAAACTGAACTGAAGCTGAAGGGGAATGCACCAGATATTGGGTCCTGTAAGACAGCTGTTAGTAGAAGGCTAACACATTGCCCTGAGGGCTCAAAAGTATAAAATCAAATATAATAGTCTTACTGCAGCCATATATCTCAAGAGTTAAGTTGTAGGGCATACTGCAGAAAAACATCTTTCATGCAGTATGATGAGTCATCTGTTGTAATTCTGGGAAAGAGAACAGCAGTTATCCCATTACCACAAGATTGTCTCCTCAGGGGAATGGCAGTACTCCACCTAATGATGGGTTATGTAATGGTTCGCCCCTAAATATGAAGCAAAGTGTTTCAAAGAGCGGTTTACGGATCCAAAGTCAATGGTAGAAGCTGTAATAAAACATGCGAATGTAAATACATTTTGAGGTCCACTTTTTAAAATTTCTGAATGCACTGGGACATTACAACCACTGATGTCACAAACAAAAGGGAAATGAAGGTCCTGTTCTTTCTGATTCTTAGCTATACTGGCTCAACATTTAGCATAATCAACTTTGTTGTTTCTTTCCACAACTTCCTTATACACACTCTTGAGACTTCCTGTCATTGCATACTATTTAGCTTATTTCACTCCCCATTTGCTTTTTTTCCCTTCTGTTCCTCTACTTCAGAACTTTCTCCCATTTCCTTGCCATTTATCAACCAGCTAGAAAGCCTAAAGATTGTTAAAATACCTAACAGCTATTCATTATTTCATGTCTGCCATTTCAGCACTCTTACTGCGTTTTAATCTTACAACAAAATGTTCATACAAAATGCCCATTTGATGATGTGACAAACAAATGGCATACATAGCATGCTTACCTACAGTGAAATTATGCAAAGAAAGAACTTATTACAATCACTTCGTACTTTTCTTCTTTTCAATCAGGACATTTATGTTCTGAAGTTGGAATGCACTGCTTAGAGCTTTGTATTCTATTTTATGTAACTGCCTCATACTTACTTCCTCAAGTTGCTCATATAAACGATATGACTCTGAGCTTGTCAATTAACCAGGCAGTTGTCTTGGCTTACCACTGAAAAGATCTGCTTGTGCCTACTGGAATGGCTTGGTTCACAAATGAGTATGTATTACTTTTTAGTTTTATTTTGCATTTTTCAAAATCACAGGACAGACAGAAACTATAGCCAAGCGAATATGTTTGTTGATAATCCTCTTTATGACGTGTCATTCTCTCATTCTTTCTGTTTAGACAATGATTCACTTTTTTCCCAGAGGCTCAGAAAATTATGTCCACAAATAACTGTCACATTTACACTCAAACACTAAGAATCCAAGCAAATAAATGATTATGTCATGCATACACAAATGAGTTAGCTGCCTTTGAGAGTCAAGCCACACGTTAACAATGAGTAATTTGTAATTAGTGAGGTGTCTATGCTGAAACTGGTTGTTCTCTCTGTAGCTAAGCAATTGCTTGCATTCTTGATACCAGAAGCCACTTTTCAGTCATTCAGTTAAGTACATCAGCTGCACCTATACCAGATTTTTATTCAGACTACAAGACCAACATCTCATGCAGCTAAGAAGAGAACATCATACACATTAATTAACACTGAATATTTGTTTAACAATCTGTGACTTTATGGGGACAGGGCATACCGTAAATATACATTTAATAAGGGGGAATATTTGGCAAATGTGCAGTGTAATATATTGCTGCAGTAGTTATTCTCTGTAAATCATTAATATTTAAAATATATAGTAATAAAATACACCTAATTAAAATCATCACAACATGGCAATACAAAGAATTTAATTAAGATTACTGTATAATAAATGTAACATTGGAAACCCTTTCAGTTCCTCCTTGGAGTGTTATATTCTCAGTATAATGTAATTGCTAGATTCTAAAAGAGTTGCTGTCAGTGTTAGTCTGCCCTGATTCCAAAATATCTGCTTCGGGATTCATTAAGCCTTGCATGATGTGCAGAAATAGTGCATATGCCATGAAATGCAGAGTGTGTTCGTGTCCAGGGGAGGCCAGTTCTGCTTAAAAGTGTTTACTTTAGTGGGTGTGCACGTCTAAAAAAAAAAAAGGGACAGCAGGACTGTTTACATTTGAGCACCTGGAATGCGCATCACAGGGCTTAAACAGGGAGGAAATGGGAAGGGAAAACAGCAGTAGGAAGGCAATCAAGGAGAACAAGCATAGCTGGCAGGTGGAATGTATGAGAATCAGCCAATTACACAGGCAGCAGCCCAGCACACTACTAAAAACTATGCAAACACCTTTCAGTCTGTTTTTTTCCCACAAACTCTACACCACTGGTGCACACATTCGGGGGAATTTTAAACTGACAAAATTAGCAAAACATGTTAGGGGCTGCTGTTGCTTTGATTTATTTGTATGAGCTAGAGACTGAGGGCACTGAGGAGGATAATGCTGACAACCAACTCAGAACAAGGAGGAGAGTTTTCAGACCCAGGGTAACCTACCAGGGGCTACATGATCTGGAGATAGTAGCATGCTACAGGGTGGACAGAGACATACTTCAGCAACTTGTTGAGCTGTGTCGACCTCACCTGAGAGCCAGAACCAACAGAGGGGAACCCATCCCAGTGGATACCAAGGTATGCGTAGCCTTAAGAATACCAGCTAAAGGTTCTTTCCAAAGACCAAGTGGGGATACCATGGGGGTCTCACAAGCATTTGCGTCCAGGATACTCCATCAATTCCTGGATGCCATTTGACTGCATGCCACTGACGACATTTATTTCCCCAACACCAGTGAGGAGAGGATCAGCAATATGCATCTCTTCCACTATGTATCAGAATACCTGGAGGTATTGAGTGCCATAGACGGGTCTTTATCATGAAATCGAACTTCCAAAATGTCGAACACCATAAGTTCGAATTTGGAAGATCAAATTCGGATAACATCTACACTTCAAAACAGCAATTTTTTTCCCAGGGGAAAAAATTCATTGTTCTGAAAAACACACACATAACACAATCACACCAAACACCTTCAAAACCTACACTAAACCTAACATACACCACTATCTATGCACAAATCTTAACCCAGCCCTAACCCTAAAGTCCGTCACTGCCGCACACTTACCTGACCCGTGCCCTAACTCTAAAGTCCGTCACTACCCGTTCGTACACTTACCTTGACCTGGTCCGAAAATGCTGAAGCCGTAGAAATGGCCAACTGAATTCTTTCCCTGGGAAAGAATTCAGGTTTCCACGGCTTCAACATTCTCAACTTTCGACTTACCAGGTTCGGCCTTCCGGTATTCGGCATTCACAACATTCGATTTCATGATATAGACCCCCATAGACTGTGCGCACATCCATATCAAAACACCATCCTGTGACCAGGGTAAGGTCTACCTAAACACTCCATCAACTGCCAGGTCGTGTGTGATGCCCAGGTCATTATCATGAATGTGTGTGCTGGGAGCCCTGGAAGCTATCACAACTCCCACATCTGGCATTTGTCACAGCTGTACTGGGTGTTTGCCAGTGGGGACATCACATATGGCCATCTGGTGGGGGATGCTGGCTACGCACTGGAGCCGTGGATGATGACGCCCATCAGAAATGCACACACACCCACACAAGAACACCATAATGAGCACACGCACATACCAGGGTCATTACAGAGCATATGGTTTGGATGCTCAAGTCATGGTTCCTCTGCCTTGACATATCTGGTGGAGCCTTGCAGTACTGTCCAGCCTCATGTGCACACATGTTCATAGTATGTGCCATGCTACACAATATGATCCTGTGGAAACAGATGCGGCAGGAACAAAGCAGAGAAGGGCCACACAGCCCCCCAACATTGCCAAGGTCACCACAGGCACAGAGGGACTTGGAGAAGGAACATCCTGAGCCTGCCCCAGTAAGCAGACAGAGGCGTACCCAGTATGCCTTGTCCTTGGCAAAGAGGCAACGCATAGCACATACACTTACACTGTAGGACCCAAGCGACTGATCTCCCTCTCTCTTACTCGCAAACACAGTAAAACGGATGCCAAAAAGCACACCACCTATACCCTACCATGTATTGGCAGTGTACTGTGTGCATCTGATATAGTCAGCCCTCAAGCACCATCCTCACAACAGCCTAAGGCACATAGTAAGTCAGTCTCCTTAATAAAATTAAATAATGGAGTGGAATGTTCTGATAGCATATCTATGGCATTGATTCAAGCATGCAAGGGAATGGGGTGGCTTACTGGGATAGCAGCAGACAACTGACAGCTCTGTGGGACAGCAGGACATGTATTCCCAGTACTGGCCTACCCACATCATGCAGTGTACCATCCTAGTTGACAAATACCACTGCAGTATATGTGGTGAGCCAAATAACTGGGGGGTCATAGGTCACATTCATGGATGTCAGAGTGGGAGTCCCATACCCAACCCCAGCCTCACCCAGCAGATCACCTGTAGAAAACCAAAAAGAAATGCCTGGAAAAGGCCTCAACATGGCAACATCCATGAAATCCCCACCCACAGACTTTTACACAGTGATATCGCAGCAGGTCTGGCAGTGGCAGTATGGCTTTGAAAGGTAAGAAGTCTGAAACTACAAATGTCTATGCCAGAACAATCTGACCTGTGGTTGATACTGTTATTCCTGTAGTCTGAAAGATAGGGCACACCACTATGCTAAATGGGACCAAAATGTTAAGCAAATATCAGCACAATCTCTTCAAATATGTATCGTGTACAGATGTGTCACCCCCCCCCATAGTCCCATAGAAATGCAGTGACATGTCCCTAGCCTTAAGCAGCATCCAGTCATCAACTAGAATGATGGCTCAATACAAACAGAAAGCAATTATCAGTAACACCCACAATCAACTTACTGGTGCCATCCCAGGGTTGTCCACTGCTGGGAACCTGGGAACATATCAGAATGTACTACCTTGCTACAGATGGCCTGCATCTGTCACATCTGCCCTACAGGCATGTAGCAAATGCCCATGCCTCACCCACAGTGCCCTGTTAGGGAGTGTCATGGGGTCCATAACAACAACATAACACAGTCTAAAAAAGGCAAAGAAAGACCATGCTGCTAACTGCTAGGAGAAAACCTGCCACTGTCAGAGAGCCAGAAATCTGGCCAAAGCCATGAATAATGGGATGAAAAAAGGTCCAAAGAGAAGGACACCTTTGAAATACTGCTCTAATAATGTAATAAAGTTGAAGAAATGATTGTAGTAGCATGGAATGTCCGATGGATACAAAGTCAGAAACTGTAATGTCAAATGTCAGTAATATCTGACTTCAACCCTGAGTGACTTGCAAAACACTTTTCCTTGAAAACCACACTTGCTTGTGTAACCAATAAGATATGTGAGTCAGGAATTTTGACATTCTGTGATACTCTGTACAGTCGACAGGCAGGGCTAGGAGTCTAAACATGGAATGCACTCATTGCAGGCAGTCCTAACCCTGGAAGATGTTGCATCATGTCTGCACCCACAGAACTCTGGCCCACAGCCATGGGGAATAACACACCCTTCCCTTATCACTCATCCTTTGCAACATCCTGACCCTAAAATGTGGCCATCCACGCAACATGAGGTGGGCCATACATATATGTCAGACAAACACACACCTCTAGGCTGGTCAAAGAGTCTGACACACACAAGACCCTCCAAGCACAGTCAACCTTTGAGCAGACACCTATGCAAAACACTGGTAGCTATAGTCAAACATAACTGACCTAGGACACCCCCCCATATCTTACCCCCTACAAACCTATATGGAGTCTGCCTGTCACCCTGATCCTGTCTGACTTATAATACCCAATTGTGGACTGGAAATCAGAGCAGGCCAGAGCAGAAATGTACAGAGATTCCACCATTGTAATATATCACCAAGGTGCTGGATTGTTTCCACAGTTCCAGCAGTCAATTGTTTGTAAGTAGACCTTTCAACAGGCAGGACTGTGCAAGAATGTGTAGCATTTGTCCCATAATTTGGTGTGTGCATCATCCACCCTGTATTGCCCTGGTAAATCACTGTGATGATCTGAGAATGTATGTCACAAGGTACTGAAACAATACATGACAGTGTCAAACAGCATATATGTCAAATGTCTGCTAAACCAAGCCCTGTAACCCTAACAACCTATACATTACTGAGAGAAACAGTCACAATCACCATATGGCCTATTTCCCCCCATTTTGATAGGCTGTCTCCAGATATCCTGCAGCAACAGATCGAGATATATGGCTGTAGCACAAAACAAACTGGACTGGAGTACAGCAATTCCTGGAATGGAGTCCCATATGTACTATAAAAGGTCACACTGGGTATACTCATACACTTGAACAGACCTTCCCCACCCAGTGCACTTCCCATTGCCCTACATTAGCAGTCCTGAAGATGTCTGTCACCACAGAAGTACTTTTTGTCAGGCTTCAACCCTATAAGCTCTGTGGCATGTGCGATAACTGTGTAACACTATAGTGCAAATAACTAGTTAGGTAGAAATTCTAATCTCAGTTATGGTGAATGTCAAAGTAAGTGTATGTGTTTACAAGTTAAAGCTTTTGGGTCCATTCAAACCCAGTATACTTCCCCTTTCCCTACTTTAGCAGTCCTGCAGATATCAATCACCTTAGAAGTCCCTTTCGTCAAACCCTACCCCATAAGCTGTGTGGCATGTGCAATAATTGTGTAACACTATGGTACAAATGACTAGTTAGGTAGGAATTCTAATACCAGTTCTGGGAAATGTCAAACTGTGTGTGTGTGTGTGTGTGTGTGTGTGTGTGTGTGTGTGTGTGTGTGTGTGTCTGTGCGTGCGTGCGAGCATGCATGTGTGTGCGTGTGTGTGTGTGTGTGTGTGTGTGTGTGTGTGTGTGTGTGTGTGTGTGTGTGTGTGTGTGTGCGTATGTCTGTGTGTGCATTTATAACTTAAAGCTTTTGGGTCCATTCAAACCCAGTATACTTCACCTTTCCCACTTTAGCAGTCCTGCAGATATCACTCACCTTAGACATCCCTGTTGTCAGGCCTCAGCCCCATAAGCTCTGTGGCACATGCAATAATTGCTTAACACTATGGTACAAATAACTAGTTATGTAGGGGTTCTACTGTCACATCTGGCAAGTGTGCGTGTGTGTGTGTGTGTGTGTGTGTGTGTGTGTGTGTGTGTGTGTGTGTGTGTGTGTGTGTGTCTGTGTGTGTGTGTGTGTTTATGAGTTAAAGCTTTTGGGTCCATTCAAACCCATTATACTTCACCTTTCCCACTTTAGCAGCCCTGCAGATATCACTCACCTTAGAAGTCCCTGTTGTCAGGCCTCAGCCCCATAAGCTCTATGGCACGTGCAATAACTGCTTAACACTATGGTACAAATAACTAGTTATGTAGGGGTTCTACTCTCACATCTGGTAAGTGTGTGTGTGTGTGTGTGTGTGTGTGTGTGTGTGTGTGTGTGTGTGTGTGTGTGTGTGTGTGTGTATACGTGTGTGTCAAAGTGTGTTTGTTTGTAGGACAAAGTATTTTCATAACTTTAACACCCACTGCCCTATTTTATCAGTCCTGCTGATGTAATTCCCCTTATAGGTTCATAAGTGTGTAGTAGGCTAATGGCCCAGGAGCCTTTACAAGCCTAGCCCATAGAAGGGCTCTGCCATTGTGGCACCCAATGTTACTTCCCAGTGTCTGTATCAAGTAGAGCCACTGCAGTGATCCTAGGGGTGAACTGTCTATTACCCATCCACTCATAAAGATTTCTCTGAAACAGGGTCAGCTATGTGCTCTGCATGTCATGTATGGGAAGTGTATTCCAGGGCATGTGTAGTATCTTGGTGAGGGACCTGTACCACCAGCATGTTGTGGTGATTTTGGTAATGAGGTAGAAGTCTCTGCAGTGTGTAGTGTGGAGGCATTGGGATGTCTTTGTACGTAGTATGTCTAAAACAGCTGGGTCAGACATGGCTTTGTAAGTCAAGCACAGATAGCCTCTAACTAGGTGATATGACACAGAGAATAGCTGGAGTCTTCTGAGTCTGTCTGTTAAGGACGTGTCTTTAATGGCTAGGAACCTCTTTGTGAGGTGCTTCTGTGGCCTCTACAGCTGTTGCAGGTGTCTACTGAGGTACATGCCAAATGGGCCAGAGTACCTAATGAGTGGTCTAATGAGGGAACAGTAGACAGAGATCATTACCTCTGTGTCTTCCTGAATGCAAAACTCTTGTAAGGCAATGTGCCACTTAGAAGCACTTCCTGACCACAGTGGCAATGTGGTGGTTGAAGGATAAGTTGCTGTAAACCTGTGTCCCCAGATCTCCTATAATGCCTACAGTGTTCATTGGGCTCCCACTGATGTGGTACTTACTGGGACCTGAGTGTTTTACCAAAGGGGATGATGATGCATTTTGTGGTGTTAAGCTTCTGGCCATTGTTTCCACACCATGCATTGGTCTCAGTGAGGCCTTTGTGTAGGATGTCTGCATCACATGTGGAGTTAATGAGAGCTCCCAGCTTGCAGTCCTCTGTAAACCTGGTCAGCCATAGTTCCTCTGTGTTGGGCTGGACTCCTGAGTAGTAGATGCTGGACAGGACACTACCCAGTAATGATCCCTGTGGGACTCCACTTATGACTGCTTGCCAGTCTGACTTGGATTTTGCTAATGTCACACTGTGTGTTCTGTGAACCAATTTGCAACCCACCCACTGATATAGGGGTTGATGCCTAGTATTGTGGGTTTATCAATAATTCCAGACTGAGGAATGGTCAAAAGCATTGACCAGATCAGGGTAGGCTGTATGCAGTGCCTTATTGTCATGTGTTTTTTCAGTGTATGTCAGGGTTGTCATAGTGGGTGTTGTGTTGAGCTATGTGTTCCACATGGTGTGGTGCAGGTGTTGACCTTATCCTCTTGACGAGTTAGTGCAGTCTTCACTGGAGAGTGCATATTTCCACATTTGGTGATATAGGGGTAACTTTCACAGGTCTAACTGTTTGGAGATTAGAGGAGAGGGTTGTCTGTGTACAATGAGGCAGTTGCAACAGTGCTTCAGAATGTGCAAGTGCATCAGGTTAATGGGCTAAAGCACAGAAAACTCCACTTCAATCATGCCAGGAGGGGTGGTCATAACTACTAAGTACTGGGGCTAATTCTGTGAGGAACGAGTACTGCTGATGGCTCCCAGGTGTGTTACACTTACTGATACAATAACCTGTGGAAGTGCAAAGCTATTATGTTATTCAAAGTGCAAGACAGAAATAACTAGCAAGATGTAAGGGAAAAGCTGAAGGTAGACTTTCTGCCCCCTGTAATACTTTACCTCAGCTGTGCAGTTATCAGCATATTTTTCCAATTGTTACTCCATTAAGCTCTATAGCATGTGCGGTAAATGTGTAACAACTAGACAGGCAAGGGTTCTAATCTCAATACTGGCACGTGTGTGTGTGTGTGTGTGTGTGTGTGTGTGTGTGTGTGTGTGTGTGTGTGTGTGTGTGTGTGTGCGTTTGTGTGAGAATCAAATACTCTTTGGGTTATACCATTTTGAGTTGTATACCACCCATTGCACTTCCTCTCACCCTAATTTAGTAGTCCTGTTGATGTCATTCACATTAGAAGTACCTTTGGACTAGGTATAAATGTATAAGCTCTGTGGCGCGTCTGATAACTGCGTAACACTATAGTAGAAATAACTAGATATGCAGGAGTTGTAATCTCAGTACTGGCAACAGTGTGTGTGTGTGTGTGTGTGTGTGTGTGTGTGTGTGTGTGTGTGTGTGTGTGTGTGTGTGTGTGTGTGTGTGTCTATGTGTGAGACTCATATTCTGTGTGGGTTATACCATTTTGAGTTGTGTAATACCCTTTACACCTCCCCTCACCCTAATTTAGTAGTCCTGTTAATGTTATTCACATTAGAAGTACCTTTGGACTAGCTTAAATTGTATAAGCTCTATGGCACATCTTATAACTGTGTAACACTATAGTAGACATAGATAGATTAGTAGGAGTTTTAATCTCAATACTGGTGTGTGTGTGTGTGTGTGTGTGTGTGTGTGTGTGTGTCCACTGTACAGGGCCCACTGTAGTGGCAGCTATGGACACAAGCTGTGTGCCTGTGATATCATTCCCCACTCAGGAATCATAGACAAACACAGCCATCTAGGCATCAACCCCTATGTCACTTGGTGGGTTGCAAGCTGGCTCATGCATGGGACCCACAGTGCGAAGGTAGCAGACTCCATGTCAGACTGCCAACCAGTCATGAGTGGAGTACCACAGGGTCTGGTCAAGGGTCCCCTCATGTCAGTCATGTATGCCTCTGACATCCGGAACAACACAAAGGGACCCTGGCTGACAATGTCCACATATCATGTTGACATCCTGCATAAAGGCCCCACTGAGACATCCAACTGTTTTCAGAACACTGGCTTTAGGCTGAATGGAAAGAAATGTGTTGCAATCCTGTGTGGAATCAATGTGTTTACTATGAATTACCACATTGCTGGTAGTCCAATGGACACAGAAGTCCTTATAAGAGGCCTGGGAACATAGGCTGACAGTGACCTTTCTTATGGCCACCACATTGCTACTGCGGACATAACTTCTATGTGGCACATCTCATAAGTAAGGGTGTGTCATCCAGTAGGGAAGACGTCAATGTCTCCCTCTACTCTCTTCTCATGAGGCCAACCAGCAAGTACAATGCCCATTTGTCATGTACCTCACTAGACACCTGAAACAACTGTGGAGGCTGCAAGTGTACCTCACAAATAGGACCCTAGCCTGCAAACAACTGTCCTATATGGATAGAGTGCAATACCTCCAAGTAATCTTGGCCACATCTTGGCTACTTACAGGCAATCCATGCTTGACTGACAATGCTGTTTGTGTAGGAATGCCATATCTAGTGAAACTCTGATCATTATGCACCACATGCCATGGATACCTCAACCTCATTACCACAATCAACAGAACATGCTGGCCAACAGGTACATAACCCAGTGAGTGGACATGTAATGCAATATATGTCACATACATGTCAGAGCACCTCACTGGCCCTCTTCAAGAGAAATCTGGATGAGTGGATGGGGAATTTTACTGCCACCATGGCTGTCACTCAAATGGCAGTGGTCAATAGAGGCACTGGGTAAAAAATGTCAGGTTGCATGATGCCAGGCTACTCTCATGGGCTAGGCTTGTCATGGCTCCATGCCCATTAGCCTGGTGCACACCTATGAACATATGATCCTATGAATCGCAGTCCTGTGTGTGTCAATGTGTGTGTGTGCATGCAAGACCAGTATCCTGAGTGTGTGTGTTTGAGTGAGGAATATATCCATTGAGTGGCCAAGTATTACAATTGTAGGCCATCATACTCTCAGCACACATCCTACGTTCCACTGTATGAGGGATGCTTTTTATATCAACCATAGAGGTATCTGTACACACTCTGCGGAACTAGAATCCCTGTGCTGTGTGCAACAGCTATGTAACAGTATGGAATGAGCAGCTAGAGAGGCAGGGCTCATAATCCCAATAATGGCACACTTGTGTGTGTGCATTGGTGTGTATAGCAGTATTCGGGAGTGTGTACACTTGTGCATGACATTAGTATGAGACTTGTCACACCCACTACACCACCCATTACCATAACTTACAAGGGCACATGATGTTACTCACTATACATGTAATTTGGAAACTCAAGACACTATGAGCTCTGTGCCACCTGTGATAACTGCATAATACTGTACTACAACTAACTAGATGAGTAGGTATTTCAAACCCAACACTGACAATTGTGATGGTGTGTGTGTGTGTGTGTGTGTGTGTGTGTGTGTGTGTGTGTGTGTGTGTGTGTGTGTGTGTGTGTGTGTGTGTGTGTGTGTGTGTGTGTGTGTGTGTGTGTGTCTGTGTGTGTGTGTGTGTGTGTGTGTGTCTGTGAGCAGTATTCTCTGTGTGTTGGGTCAACACAATACCCTCTGGGTGTGTGGGATTTACAAATCTGAGGTGTGTTCACCCACTACACTTACCATTGTCCATTGTACAAGAGCTGCTGATATCAGCCACCATACACTTACCTGTATACATCCCTCAGCCGTATAAGCTATGTGGCACATGCAAAAACTATTATACAGACCTTTTAATTGTGTAGAGCTGTACCCTAGATATGACACACTCAATATGTTACCACACTGCCATACTCCTTGCAGATAATGTCTGCAGGGCCACATCCTGCTGACACACAGACACCTAGAAGACAAACAGAATACATTATGGAGACCACATTCTCTCAGCGTTAATAACAACAGTAATGCATCATGGCTGGACAGCTACACACTCATGATATGTAGCCATTAAACATGCTGGCTGACAACACTTTACACAGCATTACATTGCTAAACTGTAGTAAATTCACACTGTGCATCAGACCCATATTAGCATGTCCCTGCATTGATGGTATGGATGACAGGGATGTGGCACAGGTATCATCATATGCACAGGGTGTGGTGTGGGTTTGCCAGAGGCTTAGGCTGTGCCATTTGGTTGACATCATGTGTGTGTGTTTTGGGTTGTTCATTAAATGGGCCATGCAGAGGTGGTGTGTATAAGTCTGGAGGTGACCTGGCTGTGATGGTGATGTGTGTGTATGGATGCACACAGTTATGCCATGTGGCTGCCCTACACAGGGGTATGTTGGGCAGCTGTGGACCGTACATGGCCGGGTGTGCAGTTCACTATCTCTGGCGATGGGCATGGGAACTGGGCCTGCCAGAAGACCCACTGGCACAACCAGGCACAAGGCCAGATGCAGTACTCCTCCCTGATGGTGACCGCTATCTGCTGGATCCGTGTCCCTGTTGGGACCGGCCAGGACCATGTGCCCATGGTCTGCTGCATTGTGGCATGAACAGCGACCCCCCCTGCAGTCGCACTGCTGGTACTGCCACTATGGGAGCAAGAACTTGCATGGCCATGTGGAACCTCAGCTGTATGTGCTGCTGTACTATGACCATGTGGCTGACAGACAACTCCCACCGCATGCTCTATCACAGGCATTACATGTTCAAGGATTGACATTCCATGATTGAGGATTCCCACCAACTCACCCAACCATCTATCCATGACCTCAGCATAATAACGGTGAGCATCAGCAAGATCATGGAGGTTGTCATGCATAGCAGGAAGAGTGCCATTTATGACCCTGAGAAGCTGTCTTGTCTTATGTGTGCCTCCATGATGGTCCAGAACATGTGTCTGGTGACACTTGCTGTGACAGTTGTGACAGGGACATGATGGGCAGCATTCCCCCTTTGAGCACCCCTGCCTGTCCGCCTGTGTGGGACCTCAACTGTTATCTGGCTATGGCTGGTATCTACATACACACTTGCCATAGTCACCACACTTTCCTGTCCATTGCCACCATCCGCCACCTCTCCATCATCTATGGCCACTGCTGATGGGGTATGTGTGGGCATTGTGACTGTGTGCGGGCATGGGGTGGACAACAGTGGGATGCCAACCAATAGCACATCTTCAGCCTCTGACAACTCCGCCTGAGCCTCATTATGGCTATCATTGTCAGAGTCTGTGGAGACACTGACATCAGTTCCCAAGTGAGATGGACCCTGACCCCCATTGCCACCTGTGAGGGGAAGACAATAAATGTAAATTAATACCTGTACATTATGGTTGGCTGGCACACACACAAACACTTACAGGTGAGGTGGCACAAAGCTATTACACAGACCTCACATTAACCATAAGGTGACATGCATGACACATAGCCCTCATCATCATGCATTGCAGCCATTCTCAGTCCTTGTTACTAACAATATACATCTCTGGGATGCATGAGTACTCTTAGTAGGTGACGTTCATTCCCCTAGCACACAATGTACCCATGTACACATTAATGCTGTTCACCTGTACAACACAGTGGCAACTACTGTAGACCATACCTCACAACTGTACAAATCAATGAAGAATGTGTAGATGTCTGGCACATATGTTTGCTCTGTTCCTCACAACCCCTATGTGTTTGTCTGACACATTACTAGGATCATATGAGGATTGATGTCACTAATTAATGACATACATTTGATTTGCAGACCTCATCACCAGCAGTGAATTTATATTCAAACAAATCCTGTTACACCAATAACCTTCTAAGCTTAACATAGATATGATAAGTTTACATAACACAAGCTGCTAGGGGCTCACAGGCTACCCAGCCCAGAGAAATGGACAATTTTAGTGGTTTAAGAGTGGATGATTCCAGAGGAGCAGCAGTGGTTCTTGCAGAGTGGAAAACTAATGGGTTTAACTTTTGTAAGGGTTCAGTCCCTAATATTGTTGGACAACAAAAACATTTATATATGGTAGATCAGCTTGGTTTACTTGAAAAAGGCCTGATTTCTTTCAAGAGATTGCAGATGGAGAATTCATATCTTCAAAGAATTATTGAGCTACAACAGGTTCCACATAGACTGAGAATGTGGAAATATCCTAATGGGTCTGAAAACAATTCAGACATGCTTAAAGAACTGCATGAATTACTTGATAAGGTTGGAATTGAAATGAAGAAAAAACAGATGGTAACTCTCCAGTAACCCACCGGAAGCCTTTAACAAATCACCCAAAACGTTGAAAATGAAGAAAACGTTTAAAGACTGACTTCCTCAGAACGGATATAGCGTCATAGCAGTTAAACCCCTTCTTATATTTTTAGCCTTCCTCTCACATGATCACTAAGAAATATGTTAAAAATACATTACTATATTGAAAAACTATTTAAAAAAAACATGCTGGTCATATTTAAAAGTCCTTTGTTAAATATAAGTACCCTAATCAACCTACACTAAAAAATCAGGTTAATACAATGAAATATTGAACTTATCACAAAATATTTCTTGCACAAGACTGTTGTATTTAAAGCACTTATTGTATAGCATAGAATACTGTCTATAATATACATGCACCAAATTGCCCTGAGCTGAAATATCGATTAAAATACATAGAAATGGAAAACTTATTTTACAAAACACTTTCAGCATGCATTTGGAACACGTATTATGTCGGATGGTCTATAAAATATGAATGCACCAAATTAACCTTAGCTAAAGAAACAGTTTAAAATGTACAAAAATATAAAACTATAAAGCATGTTGTCACAAAACATTTCCAGCACAAAACTGCTTAGTTTAAAATGCGACATATAACATGGAATAAATACTACATGTTCTTATTTTAATACTTTAATATGTTAATGTGTCAAACTGAACCATTTGAAATATACTAATATGGTCCCTACAACCACCCACTTGGCTTTGCAACTTCTTATGAGGGAACTACCCCTATCTATTAATGATTTATATCCAAAACTACAATATGTCAAACAAATTATGTATTTGGACACTTGTAAAATTATATAATTACTTCATCTGTTTAAACTTTTGAGTTTCAATAAACATGTGATTGATGACATACCATTGATGTCAGGATAATGGCAGGCATCTATCCTTAACTGCCAAACTAATTCCCTAGTCTCCAAAATGAGTGAATCCAGTCCCCCCTCACATCTGACTGTACTTGGTCAATTGCTTGGAATAAAAATTCATGTTGAGGATTCTCTATGATGTGTTTCGCCAAAGCATTCTCCATCTTGCCCTTTCTTATAGCGTACAGATGTTCATACATGTGCTCTTGTAGTTTCCTATCTGTTTTCCCGACATAGAAAGCTGAGCATTGGGAACACTTGGCCAAATAAACTACTTGGGAACTGGTACAACTGAATCTACCCTGTATTCCATACTTGATACCCCTTACTTCAAAAGTGGAGCCTGCGTTAATATTCCTACAACAACGGCACATGTTACATTTGTACATGCCCACTCTAAAGTTTGGAACCCTAGATTTCCTCTCAATGATGCCTTTGAGATTATAACCCCTCTTGAAAACCATCCTCAGATATTCCATTAATTTATTCCGAGTAGAACCATCCTGTATAACCAAATTCCAGTTTTTCTGGATAGTAGAAATAATCTCCTTTACATCCATACTATATGTCAAGATGAAACTACAAGGATTAGATTCTCTTAAAACTGGGCTAGATCTATAGTTTTCCTGGGGTACACTAGTTGGATTAAGAATAGGTAAATAAAAACCTGTCTCCCTCTTACTCCATACTTCCATCAAGAGATCAGAAATGAGCCCTTCTGGGTAACCTCTATTGAGAAAAAGAGTTTTCATGTTCAGTTCAAGTTCAGTCCCTAATATTGTTGGACAACAAAAACATTTATCGATGGTAGATAGGCTTGGTTTACTTGAAAAAGACCTGATTTCTTTCAAGAGATTACAGATGGAGAATTCATATCTTGAAAGAAATATTGAGCTACAACAGGTTCCACGTGGACTGAGAATATGGAAATATCCTAATAGGTCTGAAAACAATTCAGACATGCTTAAAGAACTGCATGAATTACTTGATAAGGTTGGAATTGAACTGATGAAAATTATGGTAAAACATAACATACAAGCCCTAGACAGTTTAACAAAAACCTTGGATGAAAATAATGAATTAATTCAAAAGGATTTATTATTTGACAGGCTTTTAACTAGCTATAACAATATATTTAGTAAAGTGGACACTTTTTGTTCGGAAACAAATCTCAGAAAATGCAATAAACTAAAAAGAGATCTCAATGAGTACATAAAAGGGCAGGTGTATCAACATTCTCCTGGAAACCATGGTAACAGTAATGCTAGACCCAATCAGATGGATCAGAGAGAGCAGGAAGTGATGTCATCATCAAGAGTACATCATGATCAGGAAGTAAGGCAGCATTCACCAAATGAAGGTGAATTATGGTGGTCTGAACACCGAAGAGGAAGGGAACAGCAACAAAATCATTTTTTTTGGTGATGGACAGAGGGAATACAATCACCAAGGGGCGAGACCGAAGAACCAAAGGGGTCAGAACTTCTACAAATGGAATTAAAGCAACCTGTGGACTCTGAATGCTCAGAAGTAAGTCCTTTCAAAAACTTTGATGTCAACCAGCAGGGGGTAGTGTACTGCTATCCAAAAATGACTATTGAGACTCTTGAAACTGATGGGGAAGTGTTTTATGGAATAAAATATTGTAATGTGTTATTTGATGTGGAAAATGACCAAAATGGAGAATGTAATGCATTACATGGCAATATTCATAGTAATGAGTGTAATATGCAATTTTTTTATGGTGAACACTGAACTTTTACTGTAGAAATAATGTGTGTTGCCTCTGGTAGGTGGCAACATGAATCTTTGGTCCCAGAAAATAGTAGTGAATTAACTGTTTATTTTAGTATGCCAAATGATAATATGATGCCTGAATGTTTAGATATGGCTTCCAGTTTAACTGAACAGCATTTGGATGAAGCTATTATGGATTGTATTAATGAACAGGAATACAGTGATGTTATAATAGCTTTGCTAAAAAAATGTTTAGTACCAGATATTATTACAAATAATAGTGGTGATTTTAAGATTTATAATTATTCTAGTAGACCTTTAACCTTTGAGTATGCAAATTTGTTACCCAAAGGTTTAACTTTTGTTCCAAGTAGGAGAGGTAATGTGGCACAAGTATTTATTGACCTCAAATTATTTGTACGAAAATTAAATTGCAAAATCTGGTTTACTAATACACAAATCCAGGAAGACGTTATTAATTTAAGGAAGTCAAGTACATTCAATCCACCAACAAATAACTTTATAAGTATATATGAAACGGTTTGTGAAAATGAAATAAGACAGCTAATGAAAGAAAATAATGTATTTGACTATAATTTAACCAAAGAAGAACAGCATTTATTGATGGAAATAGTTAAAGACCCCAGCATCCGTGTCATGAAGCTGGATAAGGGAAGTGGCTTGGTGATTATGGATTCTGGGGATTATTCTAATGCTATGAATGCTTTATTAATGGAAGAGGTATATGAGGAAAGTTCAATTAATGAAATCAATCTTATGTATAGAACTGTTGATTTGAGGTTGGAGGACATGGTGCTGGAAGGGCAGCTAGATGAAAAACAGTATAATTATGTATGAAATGACCACCCTATGGTATCTAATAAATTTGGTATCCCCAAAATTCATAAGGGGTTGATTAACCCAAAGTTTAGACCCATAGTAGATGGAAAGCGGGGAAAGACCTGCTTTATTAGTAAATTTTTGGACGCACAGTTATGCAAATGGTTGGAATGTTTTGATTATATTTGTAGGGATTCTTGGCATTTTTTTAGAAAAGTTAAACAGCATCTGTCCATGTAAAGACAAAATACTGGTTACCATTGATGTATGTAATTTGTTTACTATCATTCCACATGAGACTGGCCTTGAATGGCTGGAACATCAGTTAGTAAAAACAGGCAAATACGACCAGGACACCATTAATATGTTGCTTGCTTTGATGGAAATTGTACTGAAAAACAATTACATTCATTTTGAGGGACAGTACTTTAAGCAGGCTACAGGTGTAGCCATGGGGGCAGCTTGTGCCCCTATTTTTGCAAATTACGTGATGCCATTCCGGGAGCAAGAATATGTCTTCAAGAGTGGATTCAGAGAGTATATTATGTGTTACACTCGTTTTTTGGATGGCATATTTCTTGTATGGAAAGGTAGTATAGGGTTACTGCAAACTTTTTTTGACTATATTAATGCCAATGTGGAATTTTTAAAGTTTGCCTATGATTATAGTGTGGAAGGTATAACATATCTTGATGTGGGCTTAAAGATTGATAAGGAAACTGCAAAACTTACCTCTGACATCTATCGTAAACCTGCTTTTTCCAATTCGTATTTGAATTTTGATAGTTGGCATCCTTATGTACAAAAAAAGTCCATCATTAAGGGGCAGCTTGTGAGGGCTGCTAGAATGGTGCGTGAAGATGCCACATTTAGGGAAGAAGTGAAGTTTATATCATAAATGTTTTTGAAGAGTGGATATCCTAGTGGTTTAGTGGCAATGGTGGCCAAAGAGGTGATTAAAAAGAGAGCAGATGGCATTTAACAACCAACCCATTTGGGGCAGCCCTGATCGGTATAATGGTAGAGGTCAGGTAGCCTATCAGGTCAGAAAGGAGGAGCTTGATAGGAAGCTTAGTTTTATTACCACTTTCAATTTTGATGCAGATCGAATTGTCAAAATACTCAGGGAAATGTTGTCATATGATAAACTTATTGCACAAAAAGTAGGATCTGCTCCTGTGATTGTCTTTAGGAGTGACAGATCATTCAAAAATTTGTTAGAATCAAAAGGAAATGAAGGAGTGGTTATTTCTAGCAGAAAATGGGGGAATTTTAAATCTGGAACGGGGAATTGTTGTATAAATATAGGAGAGATCCCAGAGTATTTGAGGCTAAATGGACTGTATATACACATTGCAGGGCATTTCAACTATTGCAGTAAGAATGTGGTATATGTGGCTAGATGTCAGTCATGCCCTGCTTTTTTTGTGGGCAAGACCTGTAGACGATTTAAGGACAGGTTTAAGGAACATTTATTGGATATAAGAAACAACAAATGACTAACGCCTTGAGTAGGCAATATCTGAGAATAAGGACCTCATTTTTAAGTTTTCTGTACTGCAACAGTTGGTTGAGGACCCTCAGGGTAGAATACTGGATATAAATTTAGATATATGTGAGTTAACGTGGCAGTTAAGGCTGAATGCCACCCAGACACCTGGTATTAATTAAAATGTGAATATGGCATGTCTTTTGAAGTTAAAAAATATTTTAGGGTAACATAATTAGTTTTAGACAATTGAGTGAATATTTTTAAAGTTTTTATAGTGAACATTAATTTATCTGATATGCAATTGCCATGTAATGTTTTGAACTGTTGTATACACATAATTGTTATATGCATCTTGTTTTTATGTCTTTGTAGTTTTTTTATGTAAGTGTTTAGTATAATTAATTGGTTAATTGGGTGCTTCTTTACATAAAAGGACTATGTTGTAAAACTGAAACTGTTCTGATGAAGTCTCTTCAGTAGAGAAGAAAGCGCTCAACCGGTGTGTGATACAATAAAGCTTTTTGGATTTTACCAGTTGCTGTGAAGGTTTTTTCACTGGTTCCAGATGTGGTTTGGAGTTGGAGGTATTGTTAGTTGACAAGTGTACATACCCCTGTTGACATGGAAGGCTCTTGTATCATATAAAAGGAGACCACAATACTGCATTCAAAAACATTACCCACCTTAAATGTGACAAATGACCTGTGCAATCCAATCAAAAAACAAGCAAATGTGTTAGTTGTGAAATATACCAAGTGAAATGTGTACAATACAGTGGTTGCATAGGTGTGGACACCCTTAAACCAATGCTTTTTTGAAATACCTGTTAAGTGAACTACAGCAGTCACTCTTCCTGGGAAGGGGAGTATAAGCATGGCACATCTTGACTTGGCATTATTTCGACAGTCTTCCATGTAAAGGTCCCCCAACTCTGTCAGCTGGCAAGGGCAGCTCATATGCACAGATGTTGGCAGTCACACTGGGAGTTTACTATTGGTGTTAAGTCTGCTCTTTTTCTGGCCCACTGCATACTCTTGATTGTATTCAGGTGGAGCCATTCTTAGGTAGCTTTGGATGTATGCTTCAGGTCATTGTCGTGTTGGAATCTGAAACCCCTCTTCATCCTCAGCCATCTTGCGGACACTTGACAGCTTTGGCCCACATGTGAGTGTTATTTGAACCTGTTCATAATTCCCTCCACCATGCCTACAGGCCTAGTTCCAGCTAATGTACATCAAACCCAAAGCAGGGCACTGCCAACAGTGAGCTTCAACATGTGGATGGTGGTCTTCAGGTGAAGTGAGGTGTTTTAAGGATAGTGTGTGTAAGTTTGAACCTTTGTCTCCTTACACCATTACACATTTCAACACATGCCTTTGGGAGACCTGGTATTATGTTTTGCTACTTGTACACAGCCCTGCATGGTGTATGGCTTGGGTAAATGCTTCTATCTGCTGACCTACCCCATAGGCAAGACTTATGCAGACTCCAGGTGGGTTTGCCACATGTACTACACAATTAGTACTTGCCAGAGAGTCCTGCAAATCCCTCAGTTTTGCTGCATGTCTCATGGCAGCCTCCCTCTCCAGTACCCGACATGTCCTTCCATCAGTTTTGGAAGGACATCTGGTTCTTTTCAACAGCACTGTTGTCCCATATTTAATTTACTTTTTGATGACTGTCTCCACTGTGTTTCATGGTATATGCAATGCTGTGTTAATGTTGTTGTACCCTACTCCTGATTGATACCTTTCAAATGTGAGATCCCTATGATCTTTGTAAGATGTGTGTAAGTCATGGCTGCTTCTGGTACAGGCAACTGAGCAAATGTCATGAATACACTACTCCGACAGTGGACTATTCGTTGTTACATTGAGTCCCTGTACTTGATGGCAGGTGTGTACCCAAACAAAGTGAATGCTATCAGTACATCACAAGCAGCTGTGTTATTTGGAGGGTGTGCACACATATGCAACCAGCGTATTGTAAGGTTTGTATATGCCATATTTGGTGGCCTAACATACTGTTGGGTTTTACAAGCTGATTGTTCATGTTATTGTCACATTACAGGTTGGAAAAGGTGTGGAATGTAATATTGTTGTCTCTCATTGTATATATCATAAACACTTGGCATCTTGACAGGGGTGTGTACACTTTGGTATCCACTGTATAGGATTAATGTGTCATGCATGTCTCTACCATACCCATTTGTCCCCTTAGTTTGTTGGTCTCTGTCCATATGTCTTGCACTGACAGGTTGTGAGGTATGCTGCAGGAATGTTACATTACCCTTCAGATAGTCCCCAGCGGTGACCACTGTGATGCACTACAGTTAACACCACCACCAGTGAACATGGACATCAAGCAATATGGCTAGGTGTGTATTGGCAAAGCACAACAATACACTGACATACTCACCAGCTACAGGCTGCTGTCCCACTGGTAGACCAGAGGGAACTAAATAGGTGTGGGAGAGAGGTACTTTCAGCAGACTCACATGTAACCTTGGTATAGGGGGAAGCAGCATTTCTGCACATTAACAGTACAACCCCCAATAGTACGAAATATGCTGCTCAGCACCATAGATGTGCACTTATGTGCATTACCATACCCCGTCCACAACTACTATCCTATCTGACATATGCATTTAAATATTCTACAGATACAAGTATGTATGCTAAAGTACTCTACTAATGTGCAATAGGGACTTACCTGCATGCTCCTTGTCCATTGTGTGGAGGGGCACCCAAATCCACAATGCTGGATTCAGCAACATGTTGTGTGCCTGGAGTGGGAGCACCAAGGTTGGCGAGGAGCTGTTTGGTGGGTGTCAGTGGGGCCTGCATGACTGGGCTCCCACCTGTGGCTGTTGCTTCTCTGGCTATGGCAGCAGTCCTTCACCAGGCATTACGTATGAGGTTGGCAGCATGATGCCAGGCCTGCTCATAGGTTCTTGTGTGCAGGCCGACATCCTTTACCCTGTGGACTAGGTCATTCCACGGGGTGGTCCGCTCCCGCAGATGTTCCTGATCACGGCCAAACACGATGTCATAATTGTTGACGATAACATCAGTTATCACAGATGTTTCTGCTGCATTGTAGGGTGGATTTCTGGCATGCAGCATCCCACCTGGAAGACATAAACAGTGAAACACATCATAGCACCTCATACAGTTGTCAACAGTATGGACAGAAATTACACAACAGCAGTGGATATTGGTTGCCAACACTCACAACTGCATCATACACCTGTAATCTATCAGCACAAT
This sequence comes from Protopterus annectens, assembly GCF_019279795.1. Classification (NCBI taxonomy): domain Eukaryota; kingdom Metazoa; phylum Chordata; order Ceratodontiformes; family Protopteridae; genus Protopterus; species Protopterus annectens. The sequence continues at coordinate 144,882,354 of NC_056725.1, forward strand.
ATTAGCTTGCATTGCACTCCTGGCTCTGATGTATCATATTCCTCCCAATGATGGACAGTTAATTGCATAAACCTCTATTCCCCATTCATTTATGTGTAGAGGGATGACAGTGGCCATCTTCCATGTGGATGTGGTATGGATGTTGCCGAGGTCGTGTTTGACTACAGTGTGTGATGGAACTGTGAGCACCTGTTCGAGTTCGTGTAAGATGCAGACAGGGATGTTATCAGGCCCCATGGAGACTTACTGTAGTTGCCTTTCAGTAGGCAATATGTACCTGCTCACCCTTGATGAGGGGGGGTGCAATTGATGTACATATCTCCCTATAGGGATGGGGGGACAGGGGGGTGATGTTCATACCTAACCTGTCTGATGCAGGTTGCCTATAGCCATGGCATGTGTGCATGAGGCATGATTTAACACCAATACAGGGTGAAATGTGTTGTTGCCTCTGAGACTGACAACATATGTGAAGACACCCTTGTGACTGGCCTTGGCAATGTGGATATGTGTGATTTGCACTCATAGTTATCCTTACCTGGAGTCACCTGTGACCTTACATGCTTCTTCAGATAGAGGTGTACATGCTTTCAAGTTGTTGTATGCACCTATGTGGCCCTGTACAGCAATATAGCAACATATTATGTGGTTTGTGTATTGCTGCTGTCTACCAAAGGGGCTTAATCTACCTTGGTGGACACAGGTTTTACAGGTCAGGTATTGCTGTCCATACAGTTACAGTGGATATATAAGTATACACACCCCTGTTACAATGCCTGGTCTTTGTGCTATTGTAAGTTGACACCACAATAACTCATTTCAAAACAACTAGCACCTTTAATGTGACCTATAGCCTGTACAATTTCATTGAAAACATAACAATCTGTTGTGGGAAAACATATGCAAATTGAAATCAGTACAATAAGCTGGTTGCATGAGTGTGCACACACTTAAACAGATACTTTGTGGAAGCATCTGTTGATGTAGTGACAGCATTCAGTCATCTTAGGTCTGAGTCTATCATCATGGCACATCTTTACTTGGTAATAGTTGCCCAGTCTTCCTTGCAACAGTGCTACAAATATGTCAATTTGTTCATAGGTTATTACTAAGCTAACTGCCCTTGCAAGCCATTTTAAGCCTAGCCAATTATCCCTTGTGAGACTCAAACCCCACACCATGTGTTTGTAAGGCAAACACTTTAACCATTAGGCCACCCTCCCAACCCATCTGTGGGTTGCCCTGAATAGGGCTGTGCACAAGAGATGCCCCCACAATAGCAAGTTTGATTACTGGCATTTTCACTCATGTGAGCATTTGCGATTTAGTCTTTTTGTGCTTAGAATATAGGCCCCTGACTGACACCTTTCCACAATGAGATCCTTTCAATGCTTTCTAAGCTCTCTGCCAAACATGTCTATTGCTGTAGCAGTCAACTGGTAAATGTCAAATATATTCTACTAGGACAGTTGAACATTATTTGAGGTTAATCAGAGTCTTGTTAATTGATGGCATGTGTACTGTTTACTGCAGGAGGTGCATCAACCGAGTAGTGATTTATGTGTGTGCACATGTATGCAGACAGTTAATAGTATGTTTTTTATGTTTTATATTTTCTCCCCTAACAGATTTGTTTGGCAATAGAATTGTACAGGTTATGGGTCACATTCAAGGTGGGAAACATTTTGGAAAGATTTTCTGTGGTCTCATTTGTGTATATTAGACAAACCTGTCATTTCAACAGTGGTGTGTACACTCTTGATATCCACTGTATGTAGGTGTTCAGATAGCTGTCTGTGGTAGGCATAAACAGTGGGTTATAACACAATTGCACACTTCTCTGATTACAACCTGATAATCTGTTGTACTACCCATATCATTGCCATGGCATTGCAATAACCAGTACCTGTAAACATTTTTGTCTGTATGCACTGAAACTGATATTACACACAAGTAGAACATGCACAACTTATTTACATACATAGATAAGTAAGTTGATTGCACTGTAGGCTTTGCTATCAAAGTGCTAACCTGGAGGATGTCCCACATTTATATCTAAGCTATTATGTTACAGTGGCATTGTTAACAGACTTGATAATGGTTTGCCTAACATAACACAACTCTATGTAAGTGACTACAGATATCAGGCACTCGTTTATAAGACTGTACAGTTGAACTGTATGAACTCACTATATCACATGCATTTCAACACACACTTCTGCAATAGTACTTTACTCGGCACATGCTCTGTATAGTTCTCTTATATTTACAAGACAAAATGTGTATCATAGTTGTATGCACAGGTAACATATGGATATGTACAACATCCCAGTAGCTGGCCTAGCAGTGGCATAGCTAGTGTTGTTTGACAGATACTCCAGTAGTTGCCAAATGTCAGCTGTCCTTTTCTGGGGTGAGTCAGGGGCCTGAGCTGTGATCTATGTCACTGCAGACAAAGCCACATGCTATGGACATTGGTGCTGTTCAGCAGTACATCAGTAGAGCAAGTCTTGTTGAGACATATTCTTTCAAACTCCTATTTTCTATTATTACAGACCACCTACTGCATTCAATTACATGCTTACTTGTTTCACATACTTTTTAAGTGGATTTTGTTAGATATATCTTCTGTTTTTATTGAGATCACTGTCTGTGACAGAGGTGGTTAAAATAGATGGCAGCTTGTCTTTCACAGGTAATGCTCATGACCATGTGATGGCCTGTGCACAAATTGGTGTTCCCCAGTTGCTAATTGCATGGAGAACAGCTGCGTATTTATTCCAATAGTCAATGTCATGACAACACACACCTATAATTGAGTACTCCATGTGGGTGTTGACCCTTTCCCTTACCTGTGAGGAAGACATCCTGGAGGTGTGTGAGCTAATACTTCTTACAATAAGACTTGTGGAGACAAGCCAACTAAATGGTGAAGAAGGTTCAAGACTTAGGGGCAGAATGTGAGTATTGTTGTTATATGATTTGAATACTGCTAGTTTAACAGGGTTTGTCTGAACATGATACTTCTGCATAGGTTTAACAAAGTTCTGTGTCTGCATAGCTCTCAACTATAGGGATATCCACATAATGGCCAGAGGTTTGCCTATTATGTTTGGTCTGTTCCCCAGACAGGTATTGTCCTTGGCAAATCATTAGCATATTCTGCTGATTGCAATCAGTAAATGCTAACATTCATTTGTGTTTCTGACTTTATCTCCCTCAGAAAAGATATGTTACAATACACCCTGTAACACCAGCAACTTTCTCAGTGTATAACAGCAATATTTCAAGTATGGCTATGTTTTTGGTCCTTTGTCCCCCAATTATGTCAGGCTTTGTTCAGATGTCATACAGTAGGAGGTTGATAGGTATACTGGTCTATGATTATTTAGCACTGTCATTTCTGCTGAGGGGAATGTCTGGAAACCCCGTGGAACTCTGTACATGCAAAATGTTGTTGTACAGAGAATGCTCATAGATGTCCTTGTAACATATTTTATGTGGGGGAGAGTAACAAGTGTTTTAAAACTAGGCTGTTAGAACATGTGAGACATATTAATGATAAGAAAGAAGACAGTTCTGTAGCTGTACATTTTAATAAATCTCACCATGGGGATAGTAGTGGGTTATAAGGTATTGTTTTGGAAAAAGTCTGTTTTGCAGTTTGGTCAAACAGTCATAAAAGAACAATTGTTATGTACAGAATCAATTTATATTTTTAACTGTGATACTTTTTCCGCTAGGGGGTTAAATGAGGAGTGTAATTGGAGGCCATGTATTTAAATGTAATTAAGCGTTAATTGCTTATTTTATTTAAGGTAAGTATTTCTTGTAATGTTTTACTGCTTGAAGGCTTTGGCCAAGACATCAGAGTATAAACATTTTGTGTGAATTACTGGCTGGATGTATTTCTCCTTACTATTTTCAGTCATTTTAGTAATTTTGATAAGAGGTTGTTGTATGTCTGGCCATTTTATATGGCCTATCATGATTTTGTAGCAGCGTTCTGTTCATTTATTTGGACTGGGGAGTTAGATGTGAGTGTCATGGGTCCTTTTGTATACAACTGTGCATGCTGCCAAAGTTATGGGTGGTCTATCAGCAGCATATGTATGTATGGGCATTTTGAGACGTATCTATCTATCTACATATATATATATATATATATATATATATATATATATATATATATATATATATAAAATGTATATATGTATATGTGTATATATGTGTGTATGTGTCTGTATGTATGTATATATGTATATATTTATATGTATATATTCATATGTATATATGCATATGTATGTATATGTATGTATATACTTCAGTATTTAAAAGTAGAATACCTATATATTGTTATACACATATAGGTATCTCCATACATATCTATCTATCTATCTATCTCTATATGTATGTTTCTTTTCATATATATATATATATATATATATATATATATATATATATATATGTGTGTGTGTGTGTGTGTGTATAAATATATTTGTAGATACCAATCCTTCCTGATTGCACAGTGTCTCTTCCCTATTGTAAACTGGCTATGGTGCATGGTATTTTTAAAAAAAAACATCCAAAAGGCCTATAGCTCAGATGGCTTAGTGGTAAATTGATGTTACTATGGTGTACAGGGTCCTGGGTTCAAGAGATGTTTATTTTGTTTTTCTCAAAAAAAAAATATTTTTCAAATACATTTGAATGAATGCCATAGTATTTATGCATAACATCATAAATAACTATGTGCACTGTTTACATTAGCCTGACACTATAACATATCTTAATGTATACAATTACTTTATAAGTATGTCCAATCCATTATCAGAGTGTCTGATCAATTATTGTATAGTGTTAATCAATGATAAGACTTTTCCCCAAGGGTTGTTGATAAATGGCTTTGGATAAATTCTTAGTTCTTTAATTTTAATTTCCAGTAATGCTGTGGTCTTCAGTAGGCTGTAGAAGTCTTCCAAAGTTGGTATTGTGTTTGTATTCCATCTTCTTCTTATACACTTCCTTGAAATTGCAAATATAGTCCATGCTAGATACATGTTTGACCTATTCAAATGAGGACCTTCGTTCACATTTAATAATACAAGAGCTTTAGTTAAATAAAATGATTCATTAAATACCCTCATATTTCTTAAAAGTTGTCGCAGAAGGCATAGCTCTTCCCATCTGCATTCTGATAAATCAATCTGTTGCTGAATGTCAAGTTCCCCAGCTCTGGAAAAAGGCATTTATTATTCCACTCCATAAAGGTGGTAATAACAATAATATTACAAACGTTTGGCCTATCGCTATCTTATTCCCCATTTCTAAACTTCTCAAAAAATGCATCCATCTACAACTTCTACCTTACCTCAGAAATAACTAACTTATAATCACTACTCAACATGGTTTCAGGCCTGGCCACAGCACTACCACAGCTCTCCTCTCCTTCCTAGTTAATAAGGCCTATGACACTGGCCACATCGTGTCCACTCTCCTCCTTGACCTCTCTAAGGCATTCCACACTATCTGTCATAACCTTCTTTTCACTAAACTCTCCAAATTAAATCAATCATACTCCTCTATTAACTGGTTCCTCTCAAACAGGCAACAAGCAAGCAGATGGAAAAAAGCCACTTCCCCTTTTTTCAATCCTCCCACAGGTGTCCCCTAGTGTTCAATTTTAGGCCCCCTTCTATTTTATATATTCATAAATGATTTCTACCAAGCCATCCCAAATGCCAACCTTGTCCAATATGCTGACGATTCAACAATAATCTGCTCTGCCTCTTCTATACCCACCCTAGCTAAATTAACACAAGATGCTGTCTCCTCCACTGTGCAATGGATGATGGGCAACCATCTAGCACTCAATGCTATGAAAACTTAACTCCTGATATTTACTGTTTCCAAAACCTAGATAAAACCTCATTCTCAGTAACCAGTCAAAATAATACTCCTCTCGAAATAGTCTCTAATGCTAAACTACTAGGAGTCCTGATCGATGACCAGCTAAAGTTTGATAATCATCTACAAGTAAATATAAAAAACCCCACAAAAAATAGGTATGCTTTACCACTACAACTGTTACATCTCTCCCTCCACTAGGCTCACCCTTACCAACACTTACCTAATCCCATCCCTCCTATATGGTGCCTCTATCTTTACTAGCCTGCAATCTTACCTCAAGACTAAACTCTCTTCTTGCTATAATAAAAAAACAAAGTTTGCAACCGACCACAGATACACTTCCCATCACTGCACTGCCCTACACCAACAGAATTGGCTTGAGCTGTCCAATTACTTCATCTATATTCAACTTGTCCAAGCACACACATTTATTTTCACCCCCTCTCTCTGTCCCTCTCTTGCTGCCACCTTTAAAATGCACAAACAAAATATACTTTTGGCATCTAATTCCCAAAATCTAATTGAACTGCATAAACCCACCCATCCACCAGGCACACATCTAATGTCCATCTCTCTAGCACATCGTTGGAATTCCCTCCCACCTCTAATCCACACCACCACCAGCCTCTCTTCATTCAAAACCTTAATTCACGTACACCTAACTTCACTATGGGAATGCTTTTGCTCCCAACCCGCATAATCTCCCTACACTATAGCTACTCTCTATAATTCACAGTAGCCTCACATTTTTTGTACCCCTAATAAAATCTAGGAATTAGCATAACTCCTAGAATGGTATAATTCATTAGCCTAGAATTTAACTGCATGAATTACTATAACTGATTTTGCTATTGCATTGTGCTGGTGTGTTAAACTGTTAAAAACTTTGACTGTTTGCAAATATTACTCTTATTGTAGTGTACTAATATGTGCACTCTACTAATATGTGTTTTTATATTTGTTCAGTTTTGCTTCATTTGTGCACATTCCATTTCTCTAATAACTTACTCTTATGTTAAATCTGTAATTTGCAACTTTCTGGAGCTTTTCTCCCAAGGACTCCATTGAAAACAGGCTGTTCATGGCCCAATGGACTATCCTGGCAAACAAACAATAAATTAATAAACAAATAAATAAATAAAGCTTTTAGAAAGTTAATACCATTCCAGAATTGATTAATTTTAACACAATCAAAGAAAATGTGGTTCCAATCTGCATTGTGTACTTGCTCACATCTCCAACATATTCCTTTTATTGAAGAACAAATTTTACTGATTCTGTCTCAGGTTAAGAATGCTCTGTGCAAGCATTTCAAATTAAACCCTTTCCAGTATTGTGTAAAGGATGTATATTTTATCAATAATAAGATATTTGTTTTAATATCTTCAGTTAATTGTATTGAGTGTCCTTTTGTTATATATTTCCAATATGAGGTGTTGGGTGTTGTTTTATACCTTATCAATATTTTGTAAAATGTTGAAATACTCTTTCCCATGTCAAAGTCATTATATATGATTTCATATATGTATTTCATAAATTTAGGTATTTCTTTAAATGAAGAATTGTTAATTATTCTACTTAAATCTTGCAAATATGACAGAATACTATGTAAAGTTAGCCAGTCCTGTTGTGGAATTTTGTATGTTGTTTTTATTGCTTGCACATCTAAAATGTTTAGTTCTTTGATACATTGGAGCCAACCAACAAATCCTTTCTGTTCCCAGGAATTAATAAATTCTCTATATATTTTATGTGGAAAGTTCTTTGTGACTATAAATGGTGTTAAACGATCAAACCAGATTTTTAAATCTATATTTGCATTAATAATTTTCCTAAATGAGTCAATGTAATAATTAATCATATGAGTTTTAGTGGGTTTATTTATGTTATATTACATACTAATACATAATATGTGCCATGGCAAATTGTTTTATCTATTTAAATATTTTTTTTTTTGTAAATCAAATTAATTTATTGATATTACAATTAGTAATTCTTTCCAATTTGTGGAGTAACATGGACTTATCCAATCTGAGATTGTTTTAGATATTGATGCTTTTATATATGTTTCCATATCAGGAAAGTTTAATCCTCCCTGTTTCCATGGTCTGATATGATGTGTTAAAGCTATTCTGTTTCGTTTGGGAAACCATAAAAATTTTATTAGGCATAAATTTATTTTTTTAAGTATATGCCTTTCTGGTAACAGTGGTATTGCCAAGGCTATGTATAGGATCCTGGGCAGCAAAACCATTTTTATTAACTGTAGTCTATCTTCAAATGTTAATATTATTTTGTTCCATTTTTACACAGAAATTTTAATTGTATTGATGATATTATTGTAATTTTTGAGAATAATTCATTATTATCCTTGCATAACTCAATTCCTAGATATTTCAAGGTAGATTCTTGTTTCTCTATGATGTGATCCCCCTTAGACTGCAGTTCTTTTTTTAACTTAAAAATAAAAAAATGATTTTGATTTATTGAAATGGAGTCTTGAAGACATGAAATTTGTCAAATAATATCTCTAATTCTTCTAATGTCTCTTTGTCTTAGATAATGTTAGTAATATGTCATCAGCAAATAGCATTACTTTTGAATTGTATTGTTCATAAACATCTATTCTTTTGATTTGTATATTGTTATGAACTGAATCTGCCAATATTTCAATAGCCAGAGCAAATAGAATCAGTAACATGGGACATCCTTGTTTAGTGCCTTTTGTTATATGTATAGATTCAGAGGTAAAAGGACCTAACTTGACATTCGCTAAATTATTTGTATATATATACATATATATATATATATATATATATATATATATATATATATATATATATATATATATATATATATATATTCTTTAAGAGATGAACAAAGGATGCAGGAAATTCAAATAGCATTAGTATTTTCAATAAATAGTCCCAATTTAGGGAATCAAATGCTTTCTCTTTATCTAAGCCAATTATGAGTGCTTCTTTATTTCCTTTTTTAACATAATCTATAAGAAAAATTATCCTTTTACTATTGTCATGTGTGTGTCTATGATATATAAATCCAGTTTGATCATTATTTATTGTTTTGGATAGTGGAATTTTCATTCTGTTAATTAATATTGTCATAAATATCTTATAGGCATTATTTAATAATGATATAGGTCTATATGAGGTATAGAGGTTTGGGGATTTGTTTTCCTTTAGGATTGGTGTGATTATAGAATATCTCCAAGAAGGTGGTATGAAAGCTTGTGACTGACTTTCTAATGGAGTTTTATGGAAGAGAGATAGTATCTTTGAAGGAAAAAGTTTATATATTTCCATAATTATGCCATCTGTACCTGGAGCTTTATTATTTTTATCCTCTTTTATTGTATCTGTAATTTCTTTGTAGGATATGGGAGATTGCAGATCTAGTTTTAATTTTTCTGTTTTTTATATATTAGAACATTTTTCATCTAGATTTAATACATTGATATGTATATTTTCTTTTTGGAAATGTTCCATATAGTGATTTCTATAGGCATCAAGAAAGTCACCTATATGTGAAACACTTTCCCCTTTCTTTTCATGAAAGATACTTTTAATGTTATTAGCTTTTAATTGTATTTTAATTCTTGTTGATAAATTATGTAGATATTTGAGAGAAGTGGCCAAGGTATTCATTTTTAGTTTTTCTAAAGCTAAACTAGTTTTATGTGTTAGAATGTCATTGCAGTTATTGTTTAATACTTCTACTTTCTTTTTCATCTCCAAATGATTTTGATTTTTTTCAGTTTTACTGACAAAAGTTTGGATTGTAGATCTAAAATTTCAGAATCCCATTCTCTGATTTTTATTATACAAAGTTATGGTTTTACCATATATGTAAGCTTATAATGAGTCCCGTATCATTATTTTATTTATCTCTGTGGTGTAATTAATATCTAAGAAGAACTGTAATTCAGATAATAACCAGGGTTTGAACTCTTTAATTTTAGTTATATATGCTGGGATACTGCAGTTAAAGATTAATGGTTTGTACCCATTTTACAGTTTTAGTATCAATGAATTGTGGTATGAAAAGAGGCAGGGAGTGATTGAGAAATTAATGATTTTAGAGTGTAAGTCATGGGCAGCAAATATTTTATCTATTCTAGTTTGGGTACCAAATCTGTGATATTGATGGGAAAACAGATTTATCTTCTTTACATTTGAATGTATCTACAAGATGAAATGATTCTACCCACTTGTTTAAATCTTTTGATATAGCAGATGTATGCAGCAGTCTATTATTTGTAGTTTCAGAAATATCAAATATACAGTTAAAATCTCCTCCTAATATTAAGTTGCCTTTATAATTGAAATGTAAGTGTTTTTTCAACAGTTCATATTCCAATGCCTGGGAAACAGTATAGATTGGCTAGGGTTCATATTCTGTTATTCTATTTAAATGTTACTAATGCCATAAGGCCTTTTTTATTGTCATACTTATAAATGATTTCTGGGTTAATCACAATTGTTTTCCATAAAATTGCTACCACTTTTGTCTTTGTCTTATAAGTGGATTGTGCCACTATCATATATTCCTTAGGATTCCATTTATAATTGTCATTTGTTTTGAAATGAGTTTCTTGAAGAAAGACAATTTGTGCTTTGTTCAGGTTTAAATATTTCAGTAGATTTGATCTCTTGCTAGGATTGTTTAAGTCATTTGTATTTAAAGATAATAAAGTTAAATCCATCTTAGGTTATTTAGACTATGTATTTTTTGTTTTATTTTATTTTATTTTATTTTACATTTGTTAACCGGGGGTGTCTGATTGAGCCGAAAAGGTCCTTTTTCAGCAGAGGCCCAGGGAGAATAGCTCCACATAGAAAAGTTACAGATACATTTAGATATTTAGACATGATCAGTATACAAACAAATTACAATAGACATTTTCTTAGAGTGGTATGCAGCACATTAACAGTTACAGTGCAGAGAATAAACAAGAAAATATTAATTTAAAAATAAAGGTAATTAATAGATTTGTGACTATTAAGCATTTTCCACTGATAACTGTAAAGTCTATGCTTGAGCTTTTAAAGGAAATTATCAGTTTTATACTTTGAGTGTTTACCAATAAAGTAATGTTTTGGTCAGGCATACTAAAAATGTTTTTGTGAAATAAATTTAAATTAATAAATGTTAACAAAACTAAGATCTGCACTAGCCATGGATTGAAAATCATTCCTAATCTGATGGATAAACCCAAGTCCATCAGATTATCACTCATACCTTGACAATCCAGAACATCTGAGCTCCATAAATTGAATTATCATATGGAAATTATTTGTAATAGGAATAAGCAATATTTATAGTATTTTGAACAGATATAGTACTGTTGTAGATTAGATAGAATTCTAATACAATATAAATGTCTATTTATTGTATAAAGCAATTAACATTTACATGAAAGATAGATGACAAGCAATTCAATCATATTAAAGTAGGATTTATCATATATAAAACCTCAATAAAAGTTTATAGTACACAGTTATTTAACATATTCACCCTTATTGATGAAGTCTTTCAAAATGTATTACTTAATATAAATAGATGGTAATAATTTATACCTAATGTTTATAATACGATGTATTTTACTGGATATATCAGAAGTTATATTTCATTATTTGTCAGCATTTAAGTAATCACTTTGTTTGTTGTTAACTTACTTAAAGTATCACATTTTTATTATATGAACATTGATAAAAGTTAGTGCATTTTAATTATCAGTGTATCTCTCTTCCCCCATTTCTTACACATAAGGATTTTCTTATCTGTCATTTCTTATTATAAAATTAGTGAAATAATAGGTTAAAAACAACAAATTAATTTATTGTGATTAATGATTACAAGTTCCCTTTCCATATTCATAAATCACCATTTTATGGCATATACTGAAAGTTTTTAGATTTAAATGACAGCATTCTATTTGCATAATCAGCAAAGGTTAAACTGAATGTTTATTGTCAATTTAATACTATTTGTTCAGAATGTGATTGTTACATCCTGTGACATTCCTAGTCCAGGCTTCTACTGTTTCCCTTGAACAACTTTGTCAGTTTGATGTCATGTATAAAACATTAATTACCTTGGTAACAGCTTAAGTATTATGTATGGTCAAGATGGATTACAAAACCACAATTCACATTAAAGCAATCGTATGACTTGTTATGCACATTTATTTATATGAGAAAGTCATCATGCTTCCCCTTGATGTTCAACATAGTGTATGTCATTTATAACAAGTTAAAACAGTAGTGTTATTATACACAAGTCCATGTTATTAAATCCTGTCTTTAATATCTAAATTCAACAGACTGCTTCATCTTATATGACGATTATATATTTTATGTGTAGATTTACTTAACTCATGCATTACATAGCTATTGTGTGTGAGTGTTTTTTTTTTTTTTGCTGTCGCTTAGTTATTTGAGAGACCACAAGCTGTAATCCTTATTCTTATTATTAGCTCCTTCCAAGCATGTTTATACAGTCCATAGACTTTAAATTATGAGACCCTTCTAGTTTCTTATTTGTTATACATATATTTCCATCCTTACATACACACATATCAGTATTTCAAGCATGGGCAACAATGCCCATCCAATTTTGCCAGAATACCATTCAATACTTCATGTGGTGTTTCCAGGCTGTTCTCAAAATATCCAAACCAATACTTGTCCTGTTCCATTGTAGCAGTCTGTTCCATGCAGTGGTCATTCTACCAGTGAACCACTCAACACACCTTCCATTTCCACAGATATTTCCACAGAGGAAATCTGATGACTCTCTAGCACTTCCTGGCAACCCAAAACACCCCTAGAATCAGTTATCCCCATATGCCTAACATGTCTGTGCAAGCTCACCTCCAAGACCACTGCAGAGGGTACTGCACAAGAACAACTGCTCTTAGTCTTTCACAATAACTCAGACTTCCACTCTTATGTAAGTCCTTAATGTTTTTGGACCAAAATACATTTTAAGTATAAAATTGCACTTATAATTTTTTTTTTTTTTATCAAGAATCAACTTAATGAGCTAAACGAAGTGTTGGGAGACCATCAATATGTGTACATGTGGTTTAAAACATCCCCTTTATTTTATATATATATATATATATATATATATATATATATATATATATATATATATATATTGTTTTTAAAACCAAAAACGTCATTGCTGAGAATCATCTTGGAGGCTTGTCAGAGCCATTAAGCATTATCATCACTCTGTCTCCATTACAATAGCAACCTGGGAGTGTCTGTTTTTGTTAGTGTGTCTGTGTACTGCATGCCACAGGCTCATGATGCACCTGAACCAAAGCTTCACTTCACTGCAACTTCAAGCCTAAATTCCCTCCCTTTCAGCAAGGCAGCCAGGAAAAGAATGGAGAGCAAACAGATAAAAAAAAAATAAACCTCTCAACAAGCTGCCACATCAAGAGATAACACATTCTTCCAGCCTTCCCACCTCTCACTCAGCAGATGTATAAACAAACTATTCTCTGCCAAGATATCCCAAATGACAGTTTTATTCACCCCCTTCCCCTGGATCCAGGCTAAAACACCAAATGTCTCTTCCTAATACACAAGCATCAGTAAACCTTGATCAAAAGTTGCAAACCACAGCTTCCAAGAGATGAAAACGGTAACATGCAACAGCTGCCAGACACAGCTGCATACACACACACACACACACACACACACACACACACACACACACACACACACACACACACACACACACACACACCATGTCAGGCTTAATCAAACAGCACTCAAAGCTATGATACCTGCTATAACTGATATTAACTATGATGAATAACTATGAACTATGACAGAATAATAATGATATTTGTACTAGCTGCCAGATATGACTGCATCCACGCACACCATATCAGGATTGATCAAACAGCACTCGAAGCTATGATACCTGTCATAATTGATATTAACTATATTTAGACAGAATAATGATGACATTTGTACTAAGAGCTTGCTACTGTTATTTAACCAGGATATACATGACATTTCTAAATCACACTTTAACTGAAGAAGGCATTAGTCTCCATGACAGCATTTTTTTTCAAAACACTCTACTGTTACTGCTATTATATATGATGTTAATTTGCTACATTTGAATCTGAACTCTGATGAACGGTACCTTGTTGAATAAGTTAATTAATTATTTAAATTATTATAAGTAAAATCAATGAAAAATAAACAAGATAAGTATTCATTAAGTTCAAGTAGGGGAATAGAAACGTCTATGTTTGTATTCTATGTTGCTTTGTTTGGCTTATATATACTGTAAATAGTAACCCACCTTGACCTACCTTTGTGAATAATTATTGGACTCTTAGAACATTCTGAATAAATCATTACTGTTGATCAGTTGTTTAAGACACCCTCTTTGTTTTAAATAAGAACAGATGACAAGTGATGTACCATATCAGTTCATACTTTGAGAGATGTAGTTGTAAGAGTTATTTTTTGGGACAGCTATCTTTGAATCACATTAAATACTCCCTTACCAAAAATACACTTACCTAACATCCAACTCACCCCTACCAAACACAAAACCAAATACTACACTCCCACTGCTAATATGCTCAAACTCATCTACCTCCACAAAAACATTCTCTTAGCTGGAGACATCCATCCCAACCCTGATCCAACACAATCCACTGCTAGCCCTCCTAACCCCAAAGTCAATAATCTCCCAAACAAACATCTTTCCTTCTATTCAATAAACACTAGGAGTATTCTGAACAAAGTAAGTGAACTACATGCTTGGATCTCCCACCATACTCCTGATATCCTTGTTCTGACTGAAACCTTGTTGAAATCCCAATACCAAGACATCGAGTTCTTGCCCTCTGGCTATAGCATACACCATCTAGATTGACCAAAAAGGAAAGGTGGAGGCATTGCTATCCTACACTCTAACTCTACTTTTACATCCCAAGCCTTCTCCCCAGCCGAAATTCTATCTGTAAACCTAAATATTAATAGCCATTCCACTATCACCATTGTAGCAATTTACATTCCACCAGGTGATAATATCCCCCTACTGGAAAATATGCTTGCTCATATCTCACAACATATCTCAAATGAAACTATCATTCTTGGGGATGTCAACATTAACTGGCTATCTCTCTCCTCTAAAAACTCCTTACAACACCTTAATCTCTACGGCTTTACTCAACTCATCTCTGATCCCACTTATTTCAATAACTCCCATACAGCCTTGTCTCTCCTTGACTGGATTCTTGTCTCTTATCCTTCCAAATACCATAACCCTGAAATGCTACCAAATTCCCTAAGTGATCACTGTCCAGTAAAATACTAAGATAGATACACATTCCATCAAGCTAAACCTCAAAGATTTATCAAACACTGACAACTAACAAACATTAATCCTGAAACTCTCAAATCTTTACTATAAAAAGTGAACTGGAATCCCTTAAAATGACTCCCTTTGGATGAAGCTCTCCACTTTTTTAACTCCACTTTCCTTAGTATTTTAAATTCTGTGGCATCCCTTAGAACAGTCTGCGTAAAGTGTAACATATTCCCATGGCTGACCGTAAACACACATGCACTACTAACAAAAAAAGACAGAGCATGGAAAATTTGGACTAAAACTAAACATCAACCAGGCCTCCAGAAATATAAAGAACTTAGAAATCTTGCCAAAAGTCACATAA
Organism: Protopterus annectens; assembly: GCF_019279795.1. NCBI lineage: Eukaryota > Metazoa > Chordata > Ceratodontiformes > Protopteridae > Protopterus > Protopterus annectens. Next base: position 144,898,000 of record NC_056725.1, read on the forward strand.
ATAAAGATAAGAAAAACTTCTATAATAATCCATCTTCTACCTTTAAATACAACCCTAAAAAGTTCTGGCACTCTGTAAATCAAATACTACATCCAGGTACGCAAGCCTCCCCTAACCCTCATCCTAACAAAACACACGAGGAAACTGCCTCCATATTTAACAACTACTTTATAGACTCAATATCCAAATTACTAAATCAAGACACAAACCATCCCACCAACAGGAATAGACCTAATAGCTCAAACTCTTCCATCAGTAGTAAACTTACCACTTCCTTCTCCCTCAAACCTGTCTCCGCTAACTATATTAAAACTCTACTATCTAAATTTAAAAAAGTAAAGAAAGAAAAAGCCCTGTTCCTGAGTGATGGAACAAATACACAATAGTCAAATCAAAAACAAAAATATGTTCCAAACACTGAACCACCACAAAGGAGCTCAAATCCAAGTAGAAATCCAAATAAAGTCCAAATGAGATTCCACAGAAACTTTATTACAAGGGTAAGCGCTTTCACAACCTGTCCTGGTTGCTTCCTCAGACCAAAATGAATTCTTAAAAATTCACACCCATTTTAAAATACATGTCATATAAAATCATCCAATCCAATCAAGAAAAGTGCAAATGCTTTCCAAGCTTAAAGAGACAGACAATTTAAAAACATAGACAATTTTAAAGCAGTTTAAAGGCAGCTTAGTTACAATTTAAAAACATGTTCTCCCACCCTATCTAAAAAACATATGTAATGACAATAAAATGTATTACATATTACAATGTATATTTCTAAAAATATATGTCTAAAAATATAAATATATATATAACAAAGAGGGAGTCTAACAAAACCTTCATGTTACTTTCTTCCTAAGTTTCCTACTTTTTAAGACTGGTTTCAGTGATATATAATCATTTAGCCCCGGTGGTTTATGTGCGGCTAATATCAAAATCCATATGAGATCTTTCTGTTCCATTTTATTATATAAATCCCCACCTCTCATGCTGTCTGTTAAGGTATCTATAAGGGGAAAACTAAAATAATGATTCTCCCCATTTTGAATCATGTGTTTAGCTATTGCACTGTGCTCCTGTCCTCTCCTGAAGCAATAAAGATGGTCACAAATCCACTCTCTCAAGCATCTGTTGGTCTTCCCAACATAAAATGCCTCACAGCACACACACACTGGGCCAAATATAACACATCCTTACTTTGACAATTCACGGTCACCCTAAACTTATATGATCTCTGTGTTGTAGGATGGACAAACAATTTGTTTGTCTCAGTGTATTGACAAAATGCATAACTATTGCACCTCATTGTTCCATAATTGACCAAAGGGATATGGTCCATCCTTTCTTTGTAGCAAAGCATTTGTCTGAGTGATCTCTTGTTCTTATATATAAACTTAGGCTTATCATCCACTATTTTCCTGACTTGGTCATCTGTCCCTAAAATATGCCAGTTCCTGTATAGTATATCCTTAACCAAGTTTGTATCCGCCGAGTGTGTCATGCTGTAATTTAGGGCTTGTATATCATCCACCCTTTTCTCGGAGGTCAGACCACCTCTAATCAGACCGGAGAAGTAGGGTTTCCTTATATTATCTCTCTTAGTCTTGGCTATCAAGCAAGCCTCATCTATCTCTTTCTCATGGTAGCTTCTGGCTACAAACTCATCTCTCAGTCATCAAACTAGTCTCAAAGTCCTGGTCCCTTGCATGTAGTCTTGACATTCATACGACCTGGTTTTTAACAGCATTTTTAAAAATGTGGGGTGGATGCATGCTCGTGTGGTGGACATAGCTATTGCAATAGCAATCCTTTCTATGTAATCTAGTATATATCTTCCCTGTTGTCATTTCCATTATTACTTTAACATCCAAGAAGTCAACACTGACCTTTGAACTGTTCACAGTAAAATTTAAGAATTCTGTGCTATTATTTAAGTATTCAACAAATTCATATAACCTTTCTTCAGTGCCACCCCATAAAAGAAACAAATCATCTACAAATCATCGAAAGAACAATATGTTCCTACTAAAAACATTGTTGTTCATCAAGAAACGTTGTTCCCACTGAGCCATTACTAAATTGGCATAGCTATTAGCTGTGGGGGCCCCCATGGCTACTCCTGATGTTTGTAAAAAATACTTTGTCTCAAATGTAAAAACATTGAATTCCAATATCAATTCAAGTAAAAAACATATTAAATCAATCTTTTCCACACTTAATGTGGCATCCTTCTTCAAGAATTCCCTTAGATAACATATTCCCATTTCATTGGGAATGCTAGTAAAAAGGGATACCACATCTAGGGTAACCAAAAGTTCTTCCCCAGTTGCCTTACAATTGCTTAAAGAAGCATAAAAATCTTTCAAAAAATGTTCTGTGTCTCTCAATATTAAACAATATTTAGATATCAAGGGTCTCAGTTTTTTCTATAAAAATAGATGCTGGCTCAGTGATCCACCCAGCCCCTGAGACTACAGGTCTGAAGGGTGGTTTCAATCTGTTTTTATGGACCTTGGGAAGTCCGTTGAAACTGGGAACAGTTGGTGTATCAACAATAAAATATTTATATAAATCATCAGATATAACATTCTCCACAAAGCTATTTTCAATTTGACGGTTGTAGCTCTCAATCAATGAATGCACTTCTGTTTCATCAATCATCTTATATGTGTTTGCACAGTCTAGTAAATTATTCATAGATTCTAAATAGAAGGACTTGTCCATCACCACTATTAAATGCCCCTTATCTGCTGGTTTAATAATTATTTCCCCATCATTACAAAGCCTATTCAATGCCTGTTTTTTCATTCAGTGTCATATTATAGAATCTCTTACCCCTATAGTTTGATCTAAAGATGTCATACAAATCCTTCTCACATGCTTTAACAAAAACCTCTATACTAGGTGGTAAAGTTGGTGTGAATACACTTGGTTTTCTGAAAAGATTTACATCAGCATGATTTTCAGTGCTTACATTTTTTTAAGTTTTTGTTAAAGCATGCGAGAAGGATTTGTCTATGTTTTTAAATTGTCTGTCTCTTTAAGCTTGGAAAGCATTTGCACTTTTCTTGATTGATTGGATGATTTTATATGACATGTATTTTAAAATGGGTGTGAGTTTTTAAGAATTCATTTTGGTCTGAGGAAGCAACCAGGACAGGTTGTGAAAGCACTTACCTTTGTAATAAAGTTTCTGTGGAATCTCATTTGGACTTTATTTGGATTTCTACTTGGATTTGAGCTCCTTTGTGGTGGTTCAGTGTTTGGAACATATGTTTGTTTTTGATATCTAAATTAAAACCTTACTCCACATCCATAGATAATGTTCCCTCCACATTCCTTTAGGCTGATGCTGATGTTCTTGCCTTCCGAGTTTCTATTCTTATAAACCGCTCTATTACGGAATCCACAGTCCCTTCCATCTGGAAACAATGTTACACCCTTCCAATACACAAAGGAGAAAACTCCACAGATATAACTAATTTTAGACCCATAGCCATACTCTCACCACTCTCCAAAATTCTGGAAAAATGTATACACAATCAAGTCTTATACTACTTTCTGCAAGAGAATCTACTCACACCTACCCAACATGGCTTTCGTCCCATGCACAGCACTACAACAGCTCTCCTGTCTTTCCTAAACTCTGTATCACTAGCTAGAGACAGTAACAAACTTATTTCCTGTCTCTTCATTGACCTCTCTAAAGCCTTTGATACAGTCTCTTATAAACTTCTTCTCCTTAAACTAGCAAACCTACACTTCTCTCCATCCACCATATCTTGGTCTAACAGCAATCTCTCTGATAGACTCCAATCAGTCAAATGGCTCTCAGCTTTCTCCCCTCTTCTTCCTGTTAAAATGGGTGTTCCACAAGATTCCATCCTTGGGTCACTTCTTTTTAACATCTTTACCAACCTTCTCTACCCTTCCTGTCCTGGATCCTCACTGGTACAATACGCAGATGACTCTACACTTATCACTGTTGCTGAATCACCAGCTCAACTAAAATCAAACACACAGTCCTCTTTTAACTCTGTAGAAAACTGGCCAACTGAAAACCAACTTATCCTTAATCCAAACAAAACCAAATTACTACTCTTTCTCCCAAACAACCTTAACCACATAACGTCTTCCTTCTCCATACTGTCACAAAATAATACTAAAATACAGGTGGACACCAGTACAAAACTCTTAGGTGTTACTATTGATGATAGACTAACCTTTGATTTACATGTCAATAATGGTATCCGAAAAAAACATCTCAAGCTAGGTCTCCTTTATAGAAACAAAACATATCTTACCAAAACAGCAAAACTAACCCTTCCAAATGCCTACCTCTTACCCACTTTACTTTATAGCTCCCAAATTCTCACCAGCCTCAACAATGGACTACTAAACAAGTTAGAAACAACTTATAACAGGATTGCTAGATTTGCTGCCCATAATTCTTACAAGTCCCATCACTGTCCCTCACTAAAAGAACTAAATTGGCTAGCATTACCTAACCTGCTCCGGTATAATCAGTTTCAGATTATTCATTCCATTCTCTACAAACCCTCTTTCTGTCAAACTATCTCATCTCTAATCTCTCATTACCTAACCACTAGATTACTCTGCAGTCCTGAACAAGGCCTACTAAAAATCTACAATCCAAGGACCAAAATGGGTCACCTAGTCTATAGCGTTAACCCTTCCAAGACTTGGAATAGCCTAGCACTAGATATAAGACCCCTTGAACATCCCAATCAATTCAAAAAAGCTACAAAAAATACCTTGATGAAAAATGGACCTGCCAATGTAATTATCCCCCATAAACACTCCCCTATAACCTTCTACTTCTCTTCTCTCTTCCTTCCCTTTAATAAACAAACTTACTACTTTATCTTCTCCTCTTGGTACATCACTGTACAAACATAACTTGTAAAATATTTCAGCTATGTAACTATTGCACTATTATGTATATAATATGTAATTATGAATGTATCCCTCTGATGAATGTATTTCTATGTATTTCACTTACCACAGTTTAATGTATGACACTGTAATGCAATAATGGTGGTACTGATGAATGTAATGTGTGGCACTGTAATGCAGTAATCCGTGGTACTGATGAATGTATTTCTATATGTATTCAATATGTAAAATTTCTATTTTCTGTTGGAGCTTTTCTCCTCTGGCCTCCACTGAAAATGGGCATTTGTAGCCCACTTGGACAAACCCAGTCAACAAATAATAAAATAAAAATAAATAAATAAAATAAATATGTTGCTTGGAATAATAATCAATGTGTAAGAGCTCTATGCCTTTTCTAATCTAGAATAAATCTGTACTTACTCAGCTCCATGGATTCTAAAGAACCACCAATATTAGTACCTCCTCCTTTAAACTGCTGGCTTGGTGTGCAGTGCAGAAGGCAACGCTCCATACTACTGTGTTTGCTTATATACTTGGACAAGACATTCTCACACTTAGTCTGGTTTTATATGGTAGACTTCCCAAAGGGTTTGTGTCAAGCTTCTACCCAAACATCAATTACTATAGCCATCTTCATGGAATTTCTCTCATCATTAGCCCACTACTAACAGTTCTTATTACATTTAAAGGCATCTCTTTTATGCATCTAGAAATGATCTTCACATATAGACAGCTGGTTTCTTCTTTTGTAGGATCACTGTTGTTAAGCTGTTATGAATAACATCTTTTCACAGCATGACTAGATCTTGCATTATAAGACTTTTTGCTAAAATGTAATGCATTCCTCACTATTTCATCTGTGAGATACAATGCTACTTGTGATGCTTCTTACAACATATGAAGGATAATGATAGCTCAGAGAGTCAGGCAAGATGCCCATTTGCATTATTTTTCTAAGGTCATAAGTCAATATCCAGTTTAGTGTTAATGCCTTACTGTTAGTTGTGTTCAGTCTTGTGGGTGTAGGTATTCATTGGTTGAAAACATATAGACTGATATTTGGACTGTTAGGATGGGTCTTTATATTGGGGCAGTTAACATTTACATCCCTAGTATAATAGTATCTGTTAGGTGCTAGCACTAGTCCAGGACAGGATATCCTCAAGGGCTTTTATGGTAGAATATAGATCAACACCAGGTGTAATTGTTCATTCTTTGTTGTCTTAAGATATGCTACAATAATTTCTGTACTGCTGAATGTAGGGATGGGACAGGGGTAAAGAGAGAGAGAGAGAGGTCTAGGAAGCTAGAGCATATAATGTAAATACCTCTTGACGGTTTTGTTTTATGGTCATGTCTGAAGTTTTATCCCTCTAGGAGTATTTTGTTGTCTGCAATATGAGGTTTTAAACATATTTCTGAAACCATCAGTATGACTGGTATGACTTACATGTCTTTTTATTACTAGTTTGTTACAAGCAGTCTTCTATATTACTTCTGTATTAATAATTCTTTCCAAAGATTATTATGCTCATAATAAGCTATTAGGTTCAGTTTAAAAAAGTATCTCTCTTTGTTGGTTAAAGTTTCTGATTATTATTTTCCAAAAATGTGCCACAGAAGCTCGTTGATATATATTTTCATCTATATACATTTTCAGTTGATTTGTGTGTTATTCTAATAGTTCAAAACCTTTTAAAATGTTAATTTGAATTGCATTCTTATATTAAACATGAAAAGACATATTAGGCTAACATCCCAAAGTCCAAGCCGAGTAGTTACCTGCAAGATGACTGTGCCGCATTTCTATGGTAACCAGAAGTATCATATAATCAGTTTATATAATAAGTTAATAATGAAGCAATAGCTATCCTGATAAATATCATAGCCTATATAAATAGATGAGCAAAGTCTTAGTTCCTGCTTTCTTACATCCCTAAAAGTCAAACTATGCGATTTAATGAATGAGTCCAAAAACTCTCTGTGTTGTTCTGGGGGATATGAATTCCAAATCTCTAAAAGGGGCTTTGAATACACAAGACACTGTTTGGAACCCCTTTGAGATATTTTCCAAAAAAGTTATATAATCCTTGAATGAACAAAATCTGAACTAATACTAAATGTAATAATGTAACAGATGAAAGCTAAGATTGGCTGTCCCCTTAAGCCCAGTATAAGTGAATACATTTACTGGTAATAGTTGCAATTTTAATTAGAGTAATTACTCCTGAGGAATGCAGGGTGGCAGGACTGATTAAGATATCAGATATTCAATTGTTTCCTTTTTATTTGCTTTGCATCCTCTTTGATTATATGAACTTCCTGTATGGAGACAGTTCATTATTTTCATTATTTATATAAGACACTGATAAGTTGTATCTTATCAAATGATTTATGCCTGTAACTTTAACAGAAAAAAGCTTGAGAATCTCACAACCATTAGAAGAATCAGGGTAACTGTCATCTGTTATCTTTCCAAAAAAGGATAGGGAAAGAAAAGATGCACAAGGAGGAGACAGACATGACAACCTCAGTCAACTATTACCATCCTTGACCGAGCTGAAAAAAGTATTCCAGTGCATTCTGAATGAAAAGAAGCTGTGTATTTTTAATAAGTAAGTTGATAGCTTCAACTAATTTCCATTCCACTTCAGCCTCAATGACTAAATGAAAAGATTTAACTTGTCCACAACCCATTGAGAACTGCTACATTGATTAATTCCACACATCTGTTCATTTACAATGTTTAAGGAATTCAGCAAATGCAAGTAGCATAGAAGAGGGGCTAAATTCTAATGTCCCATGGTATGATAGTACATTTTCTAATGGTACATGGTATGATAGTGCAGTTTCTAGTATTCCATAGCATGATAGTACAGTTAAAGTGCAGTTACAATCCCAGGTCATTATAATCTCTTTGAGTTGCAGTGCTATAAGCAATCTTACTCTCATATCTCAGTACAAATCAAAGTTTAGTAAAGACATGAATGATTTATTTAAAAATGTTTTAGTTCCTGTTAGGGTATCACTGGACTTTCAGAGTAGCAATAATTTTGTGAGAAATCTGACTTTGCTTCCTCAACCTAGATTTCTCTTGTGTTTCCACACATGAGAAGACATTGCTATGTAGTAACATTGTCTTGGCAGCTTCAGATTTGATTTTTATCTATTTGTTTGTTTTTAATTGCCTCTGGGATAAGGACTGATTATCAGCTACATTCTTGTTATAAGAAATAAAGTGCACATTTTTCAATTATAAAGAATGAATTTAATATAGGCTGAGAATTACCTATAGGTTGGATAATGTTCAAAAACATTTTACAATGGAGACTACTTCTCTCAAAGAAAATTGCTGATGATATATATGTCTGATGTGTAATATTTTTTGCTAGATTTCTACTAGAAGCTGTGTTTCTGAAGCAATACGGCTGTTGAGTTTCGTCATAGGCATGTAAGAGGTTGTCTATAACATTTGCCTGAGTAATGTTATCAATGCAAGCTTAATTATAGCATGTGCATATTGCAAGGTTAGATAAGTGTATATTTACTGTTTTTAGAAGTAGAGAAAGGTTGTCATGTGTATAATAATGTATGACTGTATGTTCTGCAGTTTTAGCCATGTTACTGGTGAAACTTCAGTGAGCCTGATGTGTACCATAGACAAAGCAAAAAAATAAAAAGGTGCATTTTGGGGATAGGCAAAGTGTACACAAACCTGACATTGCATTTAAATTCACACACACATGACTTTTCACTTAGGGAGTAGTTAACTCTAGTAACATTACAAAACCAATTATTTTCTGTCACTGAAATAAATATCTCTCCCCTTTCTGAATGCTTTTTTTCATGTTTAGCTGACTATATAGCCTATATAGCCTATTCCATAGTGGTATGAGCTGATAAACAATTTGGTTCATTCTCCAAATGGACTAGCATTGCCTCTAACTAAACTCCATCTGGATCTTCTCAAACTGAAACCTGTATAAACATTCACCATCTTCAAGGCATCAAATTACTATGGGCTCTGAATGCTAGTATGAAGTCACAGTGCATTCTGGGAAAGGACCATAAGAAGAAGTTATGTTCAGGTAACCTGGTTTGAGAATCAGCATGTTTGAACCCGAAATTCCTCCTTGTCCATCGTTGTGGAATTTTATGACCTTGTTTAACAAGATATCTAGAAGACAGCTACCACAACAGATCTTAGAATTCCAATAGTGCATTATTAGTCCGCTAAACAGCTGTAGTAACAATATCGGGGTGTGACCACACAGGTTTCTTAACGTTGCTACTTTTAAGCAAAGATGCACTGTTGGCCTTCCATACGTCTACATGTCTGGCATATTTTTCACACCTAAATTCCAATACTACACCATTTTGCTAATAGGAACATTATTTATTAAGCAAGTGGTAACTTGTTTCAGATTTTTCCAGGATATACTGTGATTTGGTAGTGTTGGGTGTCAAGATCACCACTACACAGGTAGTCACCTTACATACCCAGTGTGTTTGGCAGAACAACTTTATTTTGCTTTTAAGTTATAATAGTTAAAAAAATGTGGATTATTTGTATGTTTATATAACATCAACCACTCGTTATGTTACATAAGCTATGTAAAACTGAAAAGTAGCACTACCAAGCTAAACCCTGAGATACTCCTGTGCTTAACATGTATTTCTTACCAACTTACCTACCTAGTCATATCCTCTGTTTTCAGTTCATAAACCAATCCTACATTCAGGCTATAGGATTGCTTTTTTATATACACCATTTATTATTTTTTGCAAGAAAGTCATGCACATTGAGTACATCCCTGTATGTTGTAAGTAACGGTAGCTTTATGAAGGACATCAACTAGAAATATACTTTAAAAGAACCAGAAAAACATGCTGTTGATATACTAAACCTGAGTGCTATTCTCCTGATATTATATGCTTCTAGTAAAAGCTCAGGTTTCTCCATTGCCACTTCCAACTAATATGGTGCTATCTAGATTGTGTAACTAGATTAATAAGAGGTCCGATGCCCAATATTGGAAACTTGTATATATGTGTATGCAACACCTGCTGTTGCATCCATATCCCCTGAGAAGAATACATTTAACACTTCACACAGCTGTTATTTCACTTTTTACTGAAGCATCCTCTATGAAACAGTCTGATGAAGTCATACTGACAAAAGTACACTCTCTACTCTTAAGACTCAAACCTCTCCTGTGGTGCTTGTGACTAATACAATGCTCTTTAGCTTGCGTAACCAGTCGGTTATGATGTTTGATGCCCAACATGCAAAACTTGTATTTGTGTGAGAGTGTGTGTAATACTTGTTACTATATTTACTGAGCCAAATAAATTTAACTCTTCATGCAGCTCTCTTATCCCACTTTTTACTGAAACATCCTCTAGGAAACACACTGAGACGGTCATCCTGACAAAAGTGCATTCTCTACCCTTAAGAATCAGACTTCTCCTGTGGTGCTTGTAACTAGGTAAAGTGCTCTTGTGCTTGTGTAACTACATAGATAAAAGGTTTAATGTCAAACATGGAAAACCTGTATGTGTGTGAGTGTATGTAGCACTTGGTGCTATATCCACTTTCCCTGTGAAGAATGCATTTAAATCTGCATGCAGCTCCCTTATCCCACTTATTCTGATACACACTGATGAGGTCATCCTGACACAAGTGCACTCTTTTGTTTTAAGTGTAAGATTTTGGGTGCTTGCAACTAATGCAAAGTTTTGCAGATTGTGTAACTAGACAGGTAGGAGGTTTGATGCTCAACGTGGGAAATTTGTGTGTGTGTGTGTGTGTGTGTGTGTGTGTGTGTGTGTGTGTGTGTGTATGTGTGTGTTTATAATACTTGATGCTGTTTTCACTTCCTCTTAAGAGACTGCATTTAAATGTGCACAGACCTCCCTTATTCCACTATTTATGGAAACACACTGATGCGGTCATCTTGACAAAGTGCAGTCGCTCCCCTTAAGTGTCAGACTTCTGCAGTGCTTGCAACTAATGCAGTGTTCTGTAGATTGTGTAACTAGATAGGTAGGAGGTTTGATTTGTGTGTGTGCATGTAATGCTTGGTGCTGTATCTACTTTTTCTGAAGAGAATGCATTTAAATATACCCATAGCTCCTTTATCTCACTTTTTCAGAAACACGCTGAGGTTATTCTGACAAAAGTGCACTCTCCCCTTAAGTGTTAGACTTTTCCTGTAGCACTTGTGATTAATACAGTGCTTTCTACATTGTGTAACTAGATTGATAGGATGTTCATTGCACAATATGTGAAAGTTGTATGTGTGTGTGTGTGTGTGTGTGTGTGTGTGTGTGTGTGTGTGTGTATATGTGTGTGTTTATAATACTTGATGCTGTTTTCACTTCCTCTTAAGAGACTGCATTTAAATGTGCACAGACCTCCCTTATTCCACTATTTATGGAAACACACTGATGCGGTCATCTTGACAAAGTGCAGTCGCTCCCCTTAAGTGTCAGACTTCTGCAGTGCTTGCAACTAATGCAGTGTTCTGTAGATTGTGTAACTAGATAGGTAGGAGGTTTGATTTGTGTGTGTGCATGTAATGCTTGGTGCTGTATCTACTTTTTCTGAAGAGAATGCATTTAAATATACCCATAGCTCATTTATCTCACTTTTTCAGAAACACGCTGAGGTTATTCTGACAAAAGTGCACTCTCCCCTTAAGTGTTAGACTTTTCCTGAAGCACTTGTGATTAATACAGTGCTTTCTACATTGTGTAACTAGATTGATAGGATGTTCATTGCACAATATGTGAAAGTTGTATGTGTGTGTGTGTGTGTGTGTGTGTGTGTGTGTGTGTGTGTGTGTGTGTGTGTGTGTGTGTGTGTGTCTGCGTGTGTATGTGTGTTTGTGTGTTTGTGAGTGTTTACAGTTAGGTGAGGTTGTATTCAGTCAACTTGTAGACTGAATACTAGTCTGAATAAACACTTGTAACTGCTACATGACTGCCTAGGCTCACTTTCACAACCATAACTTCTTTTGTAGTTGGCAAACTGTTTGCACTCTGATGAGTACAATTTTCTATCGATTACTTAAAGAAACCATGACTTTTCTGGCTATACTATGTCCACACCTATCTAAAGTAATGCTTACAATAGGAGTCATGTAGACTGGAAAAATATCTATTTCTCGTTTTTGAGGGAAAATGATTAGGAGGTTCAAATACAGCAGGGTTTAACTTTCTACAAGTGTGTGTGTGACTGCAAATTAATTCAGGATTGGTTTACATACATTTGCAGTGCCAACTTAAGTCATTTTTTCAGACACATATCCTTGGCAATACACTGCTGATATCATCCATTCATAGATGCTCTCTGCTTCAGTTGTACCCAGTATTCTCCTGTGGCTCTGGCTACTGATAATGTGCTGTATAGATGGTGTAAGTGGATACATAGGTGGTTAGAGTCTGTCATTTCTTAAATAATGTGACTTTGATTACTGTCATATACCATTAACCACCTTTATGTGCACATCTACTTATGAGATAGATTTACAGTGACACTGTATAAGACTAGTAAATCCTACCATCCCCAGGGAAAATCACTTTTTGACCACACAATGATTACCTAATGCTACCATAACTGCAGTATCTCACAGCTAGAGTATGAACTCTGCTGTGTTTCATGAGTTTGATACTGTGCTCGTACATTACTTAACTACATATGTAGGATGTTTGAGGTCAGCTGCGAGTGTGTCTTTCACCCTTATAATTGGAATAGTACTCTTCAAATATATGTATGATGTGTAGCTGTACAGTATTAGTGTGCACTTGGACCACGTTTTAGCATAAACATCCTTGTAATAAACATTGGTGATATTATCCATTGAAATGTGCAGTGTCCCAGTTGTACCTAAATGTGTTGAATGGTGCGTGTGATTCATGCACTAAGGTTTAGCTTGTGACCTTGGACAGTCTATGTTGTGCTAGTCTCACTGTGACTGTACTTGCTGCTAACACTGTTATCAAACCCATCTGCTGTGTACATGTATAAATGTTGATTCCTCTTACAAAAAGCTATGTTAAGTTTTCACATAGCAATGCTTTTCATCAGAGTAATGATGAAGTGATTGCATTTTTCATACAAAACATATGTAGGAAGCATTATCCTCTGGCACAAGGGAATTTGATGACTTTCTGTAAGTTGTTGACTTAGCACAGCAATTACAGGCACACATATCCCTTGCAGCAATAAAATGAAGTAATCCCTTGATGTACTGACATATCTTACAACTGTACTGACAGGTCTATCATGGTGAATACATCATGTACAATATCATGTATTTTCTGTTGTCAAATGCTCATGTGTCCAGCATCCACATTCCGTGCCTGTTAGCATTGTTGGGCCTTATACTGTAATGTATGAATGACATCCACAATAGTTATAATGCGTACATTTACAGTGGGAGAGGCCTCCACCATCCCTTTTAGCTTAGACAGATTGTTTACAACATGTACATCTGATGTAATTCATTAGCATAGGTGAAGTATCAAAATAGAGTTATGACTTCCACTGTCATGCTTGTGGTTCATCCACATGTCATTAGTTGGTTTAGTCACAAAGCTTGTTGTTCGATTCCTGAAAGGGTAACCTTATATGAATGTACTGATGTTACATAAACACTATTGTATCTATTTATTCTTATCAATGTTTATGTTGGACAATGATATATCATCACAGGTTGTGATCGCATGGCAGTAAAGTAGTTATTCGGGGCATGTCATGCTGTGAGTGCTCCTGTGGCATGTGCAGTGAGTACTGCATCGTGAAGCATACATATAGAGATAGACTGTGGTTTAATTCTGGGACACCCTGTGAACTACAAGACAGAAACAGATTGAAGCATTGATATTGTACTGCTTGTTGTTGTATGGACAGTAACATGTGTAGCTCCTTTCCAGAAATCTGACTTAATCTGATTGTTCATATTATATCTATAATTCCTTTCTTAATGCTCACGTTCAATTCAGTTATTTGTGATGTCTCCATTACAATCTGATGTGGCACATGTTGTCATTACAGAGGTCTGGAGAGAGCCTAGTATAATAGGCAGGGTTTTGAATCTGGTAACATCTGTGCATTCAGACAGCAGTGAGTTACACACAGACAATAGTTATACCACAATCACAGGGTCACCTTTCTCAGGCCTTGCCCTACAAAGCAGAGGATCCACACACCTTATGATAGGACTGTGCTGTAAGCCCTTCATGGATGTTCTTCATGACATGACTGATATTTTATATTTCTGTGGTGTTCATGATTGCTATGCATCTCTCTGATACCTGTCCTGCCATGTGTTCAAAAATTCACCAAACAAAAAAGGAGGATCACCGAAATGTTCTATACATTTTAATTAAAATGAACAAACAATGACAGTAGCAAAGCTTTTGAGTTTCCCCTTCCTCAGTTCTCATGTTTGTTAATAATTTTAATTAAAAATTATAGAACGTTTCTGTGATCCTCTTTTTTTTGTTTGGTGAATTTATTGTATTGGACACAGTTAACTGCAGTGGACTTGTTTTGTATTGGAAGTGTTCAAAAATGACATGATGAGAATGTTTATTGTGTCATTCTTTGCACACAGGTATTATCTAATTCCCAAGATAATTATGTTCTGTAGTGCATGTCTTCATCAAGACATGTCTTTATTACTGCAATTGTTTTCATAACACTATAGAGATTAATGGCAGATGAGGGCTTCCATAAACATTTCCTACTGTATGGCATGTTGCCAGACCATCAGAAACTGTCATTGGCCCTCTGTTACAACACCTTCTTGTGTGTTGCCACTGCTAAATTGCTGTTATGTTAATGTTTTCTGTAATTACGTCAGCATGCCCAGTATAACAATGTATGAGATGTTTGCCAGTCAATGATGGAAAACTTAAACTCATGATATGTCATCTGATGTGTGCTGTCATTTGTCACTTAATATGTGTTGTGTGTTATTTGATTACCATTTAGCATTTATGTGACTATACAACATTTGCTTGTCTATCGCATGCTTGTAGGTGGTCAACCTCTTTCCTATGTGTGCCACTGTGATTTCTTTGCAAAAACATGCCCATTTTTGGGATTCACTTCAGAACATTGAAATATCATAATCTCAAAATTCAAAATACTGACACCAAAATCCTGAAATTTCAATACACCGAAACCTGAAAACATTGAATCCCATAACATTGAAAAAACATAGGAAACCAACATTTACTATACTCCACCACATAGATACAGAAACAAGTAAAAAACAAACTATATTAAACTTCTCCAACTATAAGCATGTGGACAAGCCCCCCTGCAGCCCCACACCCCCTGCTACTTAAATATATCAACTCTGGGATCGCACTACACAGAACAAAATGGCAAACATACCATTCTGCGCTCCATGGCTGCCTGTTTAAATTGTAACCTCAACCTGAAACACTACTTCATTGCTGAAACACTACACATTACTATATATCTCTCTTTTACTTACTGGAGTTTCACAAGAAGCCTCAGTCATGTTTCCTTCTTATTTACTATACTACAACATAACACGTCTTAAAGCCACAGCAGCACATTTGCACATCATAACAGTGTTTACACAGCTAATTCAACATTCTAACATTCAAAATTGTGAACTTTTAGCATAACGAACTTTCAAGATTTTGGTCTCAATCTTTTGAATTTCAAGATTATGGTATTTCAATGTTCTGATGTGAATCCCCATTTCTGCTGTACATGACATTACAGCTGTAAGTTCCATCTGTTTTTGTGTATACATGCTGAGGTGATGAATACAGCAGTGGTGTTGGCTTCCATACATAAAGTTCTATTATAAACATCACATGTGGTGACTGCAGTCTATGCATGTAACTTCTGCCTATGCTGTTATTTCAACTTAGCATTTAATTAAGACATATATTACATTTTCACTCCCCTTTATTACAGTGCAGCTTTATATCCCTATCACAGCCTTGTTTGCACATCCATTTTTATTTATGTGCACAACTGTGGATTATCATTGACTTTAATCATCGCTGCATCAGCATTACAGGATTTAGGTTAGAAATGCTTCTTTGATGCTTAAGCATATTTTCCTGCAGTACAGGAGTACACTTTATCCAATTCCCTTCCTTATTAATTATGCAGTATAAAACATTTGTTACACATGTACAATTTCCCCATTTCACTTCCCCTCCGTCACTATACTTTCACTGTATTTGCCTTTAATATTTCAGGGCTACAGCACATGCTTGTATCTGAGCTTTGCTTATATGCAAGCCGCTTTGTTTAATGTCTATGCTCATGCTTGCAAGCACCTTTCCATGGCCACAAACACTATTGCTGGCTATGATAAGGTACTTTCAAACATGTAGACTCAATGAGCAGCACGCATATTTAATTATCACTGCTGCTCATCATGCTGACGGGCTTACATTGCATACGCTTAGCACAAATCCCAGAGAAATAGTTAAAACATAAACTTTGAACACATATTAATACAATAAGTTAGCTGCAGTGAATGTTTACAAAGGAAGGGTTGTGCCCCTGTGCATCTAAAATGTATACCCCCCCACCACACACACACACACACACACACACACACACACACACACACAGCTTCACGAACTTGACATATTAAGTCTGAGGTCTTTTTCTAGCCAAAGGAATATAACCTCTGATGTCAGAATTAGCTAATTTAGTTATTGGGATGCAGGGGTACAGGAGGCCAAAATCTGTTGCATATATTGCATTAATATTTCATATACTGGCATTTCGTATAAAAGAAAGTCATATGTCATATGTGCTCAAGATGCATGCTGCTTTATGAAAATTAGCACAGAGGACTAAAGCTGTGATTTTTAATCACATCTGTACTACTCCTGTACAAAAGATATGAAGATTTGAATCTTTCCACATTTATTTGCCTAGTCACTTAACCAGACATCTATTTGGGGGAATTTGGTGTTTGGGATGGGGCCAAAAGTCTAGTAACTACCTATGAACCTATAAAACATCTCTTGTTACTTGAAATAATACTGCAGGTAGTGTAAATTCATAAATGCATTAATTTATAGAATGTACAGATTTTAAGTGACTTTACAATTAAGTGGATAAGGCAAATTGCCTTGTACATATAGTTTGCTAACTTCGAGTGAGTTACAGAAATCCAAAATGTAGTACTGCAGTTTGCTCACTGCTGGAACAAAATGCAGCAGTTAAGATGAGTGACAGCTGTAGTATTTGAAGACTAAAGTAACACTGCAAAGAAACAAATGTTTTGTAGAGTAAATACAGTGACTTAGAAAAAGACACCTTCACGAAAAAATCTCAATAAACATAAGATGCCACCATCAAAAAAGGACAAGTATTATATTCATACAAAAACGTTCTGGTACCTTGGCTTCTTGCCTTCTAATGGAAAACTTCTAAACATCACTCTCCTCCTTAAATACATACACCACAATCATAATTACATCAATTAGTCTATCAATGTTCCAATTAATTAATTAGTTAGCCAATTAAACAGAAAATTATCATTTTTAAATACATTCTAAATGTTTCTTAAAAGGGACATATACCCATCATGTATACTGCAAATCGCACTTCATTATTTTTCATATGAAAACATATACACAGAATGTAATATCAAGAACATCAAATTTTAATTTATCACATAAGGCAACCTTACATAAAATATATATATATATATATATATATATATATATATATATATATATATATATATATATATATGTGTGTGTTATTATATGCAAAATTCACATTTCACTCTTTTATATAGTGACATATATATCAGATATAATTTCATAGACATCAAATTCTAATTACTAAATCAGGCAAAATTATATGTTATATAGAAAACAGTTCTGATGCAAAATTAATTTTCCAAAGTGGATATATACACACAAATGAAAGAAAAACTCATATCTAAATTACATATAAATATATGTGTATATGTACACATATGCATACATCCTTTCTAAATTTCAGAACGGGAAATAGTAATATCCCATATTCTATAGAATTAAATAATTTCATAAGCATCAAATTCTAATTACTAGATCAGGCAACCTTACATGTTCATAGTTTCATAGGTAGGTACTAGGCTATTTGCCTGAGGGAATTTATAAGCCTAGCCAGAATGTGTCGGCTTTCGCCACCCCATTGATTAATTAACTGAGCCTCTGTCAAGCAGAGCCAATTAAGTGATCCCAGGGGGTGTATATTCTGTTACCCATCCACTCATCAAGGTTTCTCTTGAAGAGCGTTAGTGAGGGGCTCTGCCTATTGTAGTTAGGAATTTTGTTCCAAAGCATGGGGAGTCTCTGTGACAGGAATCTATCACTCCAGCATGTTCTATTTATTGTTGTGGCGAGTTTTAGCTCACTAGAGCACGTGGCTCGCAGTGACTTGGATTTCTTTAGGTGGAGCATGTCCATCAATTCTGAGATGGACATGGCTTTGTATGTCAGGCAGAGATCACCTCTGAGTAAGCAATATGCCACTGAGTACAACTGGGCTGCATAGGATATATGTTTGAGGCCAGTAATCCTCTTGGTGAGTTGCTTTTGTGGTCTTTCCAGCTGTTGGAAGTGTCTTGTGAGGTGCATCCCAAATGGGGCATTGTACTCTATGATGGGTCTGATGAGTGACGAGTAGAGGGGCACTATAACCTCTTTATTTCTAGATGTGAACCCTTTAGTAATTAGATGGCCCACATAGAAGGATTTAGTAACTACTTTGGCAATCAGATTGTCAAAAGAGAGATTACTATCTACCTGGGTCCCCAGATCTCTTATTACCTCTTCTGTATTAAGGGGGCTACCACCTATGGGGTAATTCATGGGTATTTTGTTTTTCCCAAATGGGATGACTATGCATTTTTTGGCATTTAGCTTGAGGCCATGACTTTGACACCAGGCGTCTGTCTCATTAAGGCCTTTTTGAAGGATGTCCGTGTCAACCGGAGAGACAATTATGGCTCCCAGTTTGCAGTCATCGGTGAACTTGGTTAGCCATAGTCCTCCTGTGTTTGCCTGTACTTTTGAGAAGTATATGCTGAACAGTAGGGGTCCCAGAACTGAGCCTTGTGGGACACCACTTATTAATGGTTTAGAGTCGGACATGGAGCCCGCTATTCTTACCATGTGAGTTCTTTCTGTAAGCCAGTTGGCAACCCATCTTGTGACGTAGGGGTTTATGTTCAGGCTGGTGAGTTTTTCTATAATACCTGAGTGAGGAATGGTGTCTAATGCCTTGGTGAGATCAAGGTAGGCTGTGTGAACCATCTTTCTCTTGTCTATGGCCTTGGTGACTGTTTCAAAGAAGTCAATCAGCTTTAGTAGGCATGATCTGTCTTAACAAAGCCGAACTGGGTCGGGTCAAGTGTTTGGAGGTTCCCAATGTCTTTGTTAATGAATTCCATGATGATGTGCTCCATAGCCTTGCAGACTAGGCTAGTCAGGCTTATGGGGCAATAGTTACTAGGGTCAGTTGTGTCCCCTCCTTTGTGGAGCAGAATAACCGTTGCTGTGCGCCATTCTAAGGGCATGTAGCCTGTGAAGAGGCTGAGGTTGAACAGCGTGTTTAGGTGGGGGGTTAGTTCATTCTGTAGTTCATGCAAGATGCAGCCTGGGATATCATTTAGCCCCATTGATGCTGTGTGTTTGGCTTTTGAAAGGGCTGTTTTCACCTGTGCTTCTGTGAATTCCGGGACACTACACCTTTCCGGTATTGTTGTGGGCCCTTTTGAAGGTGAGAGGGAGGTGAAGTTTGCACTGAATCTATCTACCAGGATGTTGGCAATATCAGTAGGTTCAGTATATGTTGTGCTATTTTGTACTAGCTCAGAGCATATCTGCGAGTTGCAACTTAGATTCTTGACATAGCTAAAGAAGGCTTTGTGGTTATCTTTTGAATCCTTGGCTATTTTTCTTTCAAAGTTAGCCTTGGATGATTTTATGAGGGACCTTAGTTTCTTACTGATACTGATCAGGGATGTCTTTCCTTCTTGGGATTTGCTTTTTTTCTGAACTAGTTTCCTGCTTTTGTTGTATAACCTGTTTATGGCAGGGGTCCACCAGACAGTTTCCTTCTCTTAGGGGAGTGAGTCTTGGTTTTGCTAGAGATGGCACGATCCATGCATCCTTGTATGTGCTCATAGAGTGCAATTGTAAAGGATTCTGCATCTTAGGCAGTGTTATCCTTTAGCATGGGGGCTGTGAAACTTACCACCTCTGCCTTAAGTAAGGTGAAGTTTGCTTTAGAAAAGATTTTCACTGTGGTTTCCTTGGTTGGGGATGGTGGTGGGGTGTGGACATCCAGAGTGATCAGTTTATGGTCTGATCTAACCAGTGACGGGTTAACCTCTGGTGCGGAACACCTGTAGCACATGTTGGTGATGACCAGGTCCAATATGTTGTGGCCTCTGGTAGGGGAGTTTACCAGCTGATCCAGGGCATTTGAGTTGATAAATTCCAGGAAGCGCTGAGCATGGGAGTTTGTACTCAAGTAGTTTTCCTAGTTAATGGTAGGGTAATTGAAATCGCCCAATATCAAGGTGTTCGGTAGGACCTTCATGTCTTCCAGTGTTGCCAGAAAGGCGGAGTGGTGGTCCTGGGTCATGGAGGGTGATCTGTAGCAGGCCACAATTTGCATTGCAGATTTGCCCGATGTTAGTTGCACATGGATGATCTCAGAGGTATCATGCTGCGCCACTAACTTGGAGGTGTGAGTATCCTTGATGAATATGGATACACCCCCTCCTTTTGTGTTTCAGTTCATGTTCTGTGGCGGAAATGTGTTGTATGAGTTGTTGCCCAGTAGTGTTGGAGTGCTCTCTGGAGCCTTGAACCAGGTTTCAGTTACTGCACAGATGTCGACGTTCTCCATACTTAGCTTTGAGCGCATGCATTTTGAGATTTAAACTCCTGGCATTGAGTTGCATAACCCTCATTTTTTTACTTGTGCTGTTTACGGAGGTGGGTTTGAATTTTGAGCCTTGCCTAAAAAGGCACTATGGGGGCAGCAAGAGCCTTGGCCAGTATTCGAAAGCCAAGGGGTGACAGGTGTAAGCCATCTCTTGCGAAGCAATGTGGCTTGTCGAGCATGTCATCCTAGGCTGACAGACACTGTATCCCCTTTTGACTGACACCAGAAGCTTAGCTAGTTGTTTAAATTGATCATTTTTTCTTTATACTGCGGTATCATTCTTGGTGAGGGCAGGATGGTACTAAGGGTCAGGGTCATACCCGCCTGGGCTACATCATCAGAGAGCTCTTCCATATCTCTTTTCATGTAGTCCAGGGAGGTACATCTCAGGTCATTCACACCAACATAAACAATGACAGAGTCATATTTGAACTTGTTCTGGAGTGACCTGAGTGCTTATGTTATGTGGTGGATTCTGGCTCCCGACAGGCAGCTAACAGTAACCTTCTCCTTGTCCAGCCTAGTGAGTGGGACATCAGTGTGCCTGACTATATAGTCACCTATTATTAGTGTGTTAGGTATGTTATTTCGCCTTAAGGGCTGTGATTGTGCGGCACATTGATTTTGTGTTTTATGTGTTGTCTGGTTTGTGACAGGAGGTGCGGGTTTTTTGGGTGTCTTATTTGGAGCTCTCTGATGCTTTTGCAGGTTTTTATTTAGAGCCTCTGAGTATAATTTACTAAATTTATGTGTATTTTTTGCCAGTGCTGGTTTAGGAGGTCTGTGTGAGGCTGAAGGTGTGGTGCAAGTGTTAACCTTCTCCTCATGACTGTCTGTTCCAGTCTTGGATGGAGAGACCTTAGCCACCAGTTTGGCTGTATAATTGCATCTCTCGCATATGTTAGTGTTTGTGGTAGGAGGAGAGGGCTGTCTGTTTACATGAGGCATTCGTAACATTGTTTCAGGATACCCAGGTTCACCAGCTGAACTGGAGAGTACACCTGAAGTTGGCCTTTGGTCATGCCTGAATAGTAGGGTGAGCTGCTTAGTCTCTTGGTTGGCGAGGGGTGGATAAAGAGCCTTGCCCTGCTGGGCAATCAAGTGTTGGGGTATATTAGTGCTTGCTATTAGGTCTAAGCAAGTGCTGGACTGTAGGATGATTTCTGAGTGCTTAGGTTGAAAGTTAGACTATTTTCAAGTGAAAAACTGAAGAGGAGACTTAGTGGAGCCATGAATTATTTAGCCCTAGCTAATCGGTGCTGCCCAGCGCACAAAACTGTGCAAACACGGTTTTTAAACTACTAACGTCTGGGCTGGAACCACTCCTCCAGGGACAGATGGCTGCTCAAAGTTCCCCTCTCTCACAGGTGAACAGAGAAACTTCCCTCTATCCAAGTAAGGTATGGGCAACTCAGAAACTTGTAACACAGCCCTGAATTCAGCACTAGCCTGAAAACTGGACTATACTAGCTTAGAAAGGCAGGAAACAAGAAAAACATTTTTTTTGAAAAGATAAGGCAAAAACAGTAAAACGTACACTTAAAACAGCTTTAAATGACTACAAGTGATCTGAAAAGGCTATCACACTTTAGTGTGTAGCCTACAACAGTTAAACAATTTATTTAAACAAAAAACAACTTTTTAAAAGTGCAGGCAGTCAAATAAGTACAATATGTGAAAAAAACAAGTTTTTAAATCACAAGAAGTGCTGGAAAACCAGCATTTAGGTGGAAAACAGTTAAGTACAGCAAGAAAAAACAGAAAACTGATACTCAATCACTCCAAAGTCTCTCTTTTAAGCTAGAAGGCTTGTATCAGTTTAAGGTTTTCTAGTGCTTTCCAGTAAGTTAGTTACAGGAAAGATGGAAAACAAGCGCAGATCTGGTCTTTTAAACCAGAAAGTTGAAAGAGATGGACAACTTCCCGAATGATCAATAAACTACATTCCTGGGCTAAGAACCACTCCTCTTGTGGTAGACAGGCTACCTAGTACTTACCACTCCCACTGATAAGCTAGAAGGCTCCACTCCAACACAAAGGCTTGGGGGGCTCAGAAGCTTACAAACAGTCCTGGATACAGCAAATCTGTACCTGGACGAGACTAGTTACGGGAAAGGCAAACACTACTAAAATCTCCTGATGTCCACCACGGCAGTAAAACTTAATAGTAAAATCAAAACTTTAATAAAAAGAATATAACATAAAATAAGCAGTCCTCAGTCTTCTGATAAGCGCTTTCGGCAAATAAGCCTTCCTCAGATCATATAAAAAGGACTGTTCAGCTTTTGTATTTATAAGGCATCACAGCCATTCCTCATTTAGTTCTCTGACACGCCCTTGTTGCAAACCAGGAGGCCAGGTAGCAGAGAGGTATAATTTCCTTCATTGTAATTAAAGGGGCAGTGCTTCTCTTTACTATAGGATTGTATATGAGAAAACTAATAGCTATGGATGTGAATACATTATATGAATGAAGCAACATTCAAGTAAACTTGCTAATCATATTCCTTCTATTCTTAAGTGTAGCTTTTAATGGCACAATAGTATTCAAGCCTGGTGATCTGTTTGCCCTTAAATGAATTATCCAGCATGTTTCCCTTAGCTTTGTGCAATTATGAATATCACCTCCTCTTGTGGTCTGACAGACAAGGGTGTGGCTATGGGCAGCCCATGTGCAAATAGTTACTCTAATTTGGTTCTGGCTGAGTGGGAACATAATGAACTGATACCCAGCACTTGGAAACAATATCTAGTGTACTACCGTCATTTTGTGGATGATGTCTTTATCCTTTGGAGAGGCAGCTCTACACAATTGGACCTTTCTGTCAACTTTATCAACGAGAGTACTGATTTTCTAGAGTTTGTGGTTAAACATTCTTTGGAGACCATAGAATTTCTGGATGTAAAGATTCATCTGCATCCTGATAGAGGTATCAGTACAGGAATTCATAAAAAAGAAACCTGGAGAAATCATTATCTGCATAGGGAGAGTATGTACCCGGGACATATTTTTGATAACATCTTTGAGAATCAGATCTTAATAACCTCAAGATTATGTACTGAGAATGAAGACTTTGTAGCTGAACAGAGAAATATTGAGACACATTTAAGTAAAAGATCCTATAAAAGAAAGAATCTAAGATTGAAGCATGATCCACAGGAATTAAGGAGAGGAAAGGGACGTCCCTACTTCTCTGAACCCACATCGAGTCATCAATCACAGCAACTTAAATGTTTGTTAACATACACTGCTGACAATAAGCAAGTATGTGAAGTAATTAGGAAGTTTTGGCCGGTATTGACAACTGATGACAAAATAAGAGACATTGTAGGTGAACAGCCCAGATTCCTATACAAGAATAAGAAGAATTTGAAACGTCTCATTTGCAACAAAGATGGATTTGAAAGAAATAGGCCCAATTCTAATAGAAAGGGCACTTTCAAGTGCTTGATATGCAAAGCTTGCAACTCCATTGACAGCGCCAATGTTTTTGTACATCCATACTCCAGGCAACAGTACAATTTTAATGTTTATGCTGATTGTACTAGTTCCCACATCATATACTTGCCAATGTAATGCTTTCTATGTTCTCAAAACAGATCAACGTCTTAAGCAACGTATCCTCAGACATTTGAGGGACATCAAACAGAAAGATCCCAATAATGCCTTAGCAGCCCACGTAGCACAGTATCCTTCTCATTACTTTGTATTTAAGGCCATAGAGGCAGTCTGTCAGACCACAAGAGGAGGTGATATTCCAGCAAATGTGTACCTGGACTAGACTAGTTACAGGAAAGGTAGAGAACAAGCACAAACACAGGTGTTTAAGCCAGCAATTTGAAAGAGATGGAAAACTGCCTAAACGGCCAATAAACTACAATTTCTGGGCCAAAACTCACTCTTCCCGTGGTCGATAGGCTACCTAATGCTTACCACTCCCACTGATAAGCTAGAAGGCTTCCCTCCAACACGGAAAGGCTTTGGGGGCTCAGAAGCTTACAATGAGTTGTGGATACAGTAAATCTGTACCTGGACTAGACTAATAACAGGAAAGGCAGGAAACAAGTGCAAACACAGGCTTTTGAATCAGAAGGTTGAAAGAGATGGAAAAGCTTCCCAAACGGCCAATGAACTATAATTTCTGCGCCAGAAACCTCTCCTCCTGTGGTAGATAGGCTACCTAGTGCTTACCAATCTCACTGATAAGTTAGAAGGCTTCCCTTCAACACAGAAAGGCTTGGGGGGCTCAGGAGCTTACAAACAGTCCTGGATACAGCAAGTCTGTATCTGGACTAGACAAATTACAGGAAAGGCAGGAAACAAGCTAGGAATTTTTTTTTTTTTTTTTTTACAGAAAAGCAGCTAAAACAGCAGTAAATGCAATTCAAATGCAGTGCAGGCTAGCACACGTGTATCAATATTACAGCAAATACAATTTAATTAAATGCAATTAAATTAACAAATGACTAAAAAACAAGTGCAGAAGACATTAAATTAGAAGGCTACTAACAAGCAGTAATAAGTGCAGGGCAAGAACAATTGAACAGATAACAGCACACAATAAGAGCAGCTGAATATTTTTTTTTTTTTGAGGGAGGGAACACAGCAGGAAGAGGCTACAGGGGTTGTCCTTCTCAAATGCTCTCTTTGTACACAGTAGGAGTGGCTGAAATCCGCACTCAGTTGATTGAGCAAATGAGATAGGCCCAGAAGGAGTATCCAAATACAAACTTACAAGTTATATAGACAATAGTTCTGATGCAATATCCATTTTCCAATGCACATATATACACACAAATAAAAGGAGAACTCAAACCTAAAATACGTATAGATATATGTATATATGTACACATGTGCATACATCCTTTCTAAATTTCAAAGCAGGAAATAGTGATATCCCATATTCTATAGAATTAAATTATTTTCCATATTAATTCCCTTTGGATGCAAAGTGTGAAAATTGATAATTTAGGTTTGAGTTCTCCTTTTATTTGTGTGCATATATGTGCATTGGAAAATGGATATTGCATCAGAATTATTTTCTATATAACATGTAAGGTTGCTTGATCTAGTAATTAGAATTTGATCCTTATGAAATTATTTAATTCTATAGAATATGGGATATTACTATTTCCTGTTCTGAAATTTAGAAAGGATGTATGCATATGTGTACATATACACATATATTTATATGTAATTTAGGTATGAGTTTTTTTTTATTTGTGTGTATATATGCACATTGGAAAATTAATTTTGCATCAGAACTATTTTCTATATAACATGTAAGATTACCTGATTTAGTAATTAGAATTTTCTGTCATGAAATTATATCTGATATATATGTCACTATATAAAAGAGTGAAATGTGAATTTTGCATATAATAACACACACACACATATATATAAAAATAATAAAGTGTGATTTGCATTATATATGATGGGTATATGTCCCTTTTAAGAAACATTTAGAATGTATTTTAAAAATGATAATTTTCTGTTTAATTGGCTAACTAATTAATTAATTGGAACATTGATAGACTAATTGATGTAATTATGATTGTGGTGTATGTATTTAAGGACGAGAGTGGTTTTTAGAAGTGTTCCATTAGAAGGCAAGAAGCCGAGATATCAGAAAGTTTTTGTATGAATAAAATACTTGTCCTTGGAGTGGTGCTCCTGTTCCTGTTTTTGATGGTGGCATCTTATGTTTATTTAAATTTGTAACATTATAGTAAGTTAATTTCATTGTGGATTGACATTTCCCAGACAGCGTTATATAGTTCTTCTTGCTATCATTTGAATGTCATGCATTTACACCTGAATAAAACATTTACTTTAAGACAATAATGTAAAGCAACACAGCACTTTTAAAGCTAATGTGTATCTTTCACCATGTCACATACTCACTCTAGCTGACTGACTTTATTAGCAATAATTCTTAACTAAAGACACATTTTAGGAACTGTATTAGGAAGTAAAATAAGAGACACATTCAAAGGTGTATTAATCTATAAAGTTTTCAAAAGGTAAAATTAAATCATGAAGCATTTTTTTTTTACTTTGGCTGAATGCACTTCAAGTTATCGATCACTGGTAAGACATGAGGTATCACTGCAAAAGGCAGAGTATTATGTATATGCACAGTACATACAAGGCAGAGTATTGTGTATATGCACAGTATATACATAGCAGAGTATTGTGTATATGCACAGTATATACATGGCAGAGTATTGTGCATATGTGCAGTATATACATGGTAGAGTATTGTGTATAAACTCCTCTTTAAACTCTTTAAACTCCTCCTCTTCATCTTTCCTCCTTATGGCTACAAATCTCTTCCACACAAGTATTTGTCTCTTTATTTTTCTCTCTCATTTTTCGCTGCTTCTCTCTCCTTGATCTTTAATCTCTCTTCTTGGTATTAAAACATGTTAGTATGTTCATCTTGATGTTACTTTTTCCCTAGAAAGTCAACTTCCTCTTCTTTCTTTTGACAACTTTCTTTCATTTCTCTTGCCCTGCTCTTACTATTCTTGTTTTAGAAATAGGTAATAATGTGTATTATGATATTTGTGCTTAAAATGTATTTCCTTTTGTTTAAATGTGGAGCTTTTCTCCCCGGTCCTCTGCTGAAAATGGAAATATATCCAGTTGGACTAGCCCGGTGAACAAATGTAAAATAAAATAAATAAATAAAATAAAGTATATGCACAGAATATACATGTCAGAGTATAGTGTATATGTGCAGTATATATATATATATATATATATATATATATATATATATATATATATATATATATATATATATATATCAATCAGATTATTGTGTATATGCACAGTATATACATGGC
The DNA here is from genome assembly GCF_019279795.1 of Protopterus annectens. NCBI lineage: Eukaryota > Metazoa > Chordata > Ceratodontiformes > Protopteridae > Protopterus > Protopterus annectens. Next base: position 144,925,748 of record NC_056725.1, read on the forward strand.
AGAGTATTGTGCATATGTGCAGTATATACATGGTAGAGTATTGTGTATATGCACAGTATATACATGGCAGAGTATAGTGTATATGTACATAATATACATAGCAGAGTATTGTGTATATACACAGTATATACATGGCAGAGTATTGTGTAGATGCACAGAATATACATAGTAGAGTATTGTGTATATGTATAGTATGTGTATATATATATATATATATATATATATATATATATATATATATATATATATATATATATATGGTAGAGTACTGTGTATATGCACAGTATATACATGGCAGAGTATTGTGTATATGCACAGTATATATCTGTGCACCAAAAGGCTACAGAATGATGGCATGAAACTGCTGTGATATTACTCATATTTTATACTTCTACACACATGTATGTCACCAAGGAATATTATGGAGGGGTTGCTAGAATACTCTTAAACATTATAAATTTAGATTTGTAGGCTCTTAGAGAAAATCAGCTATTTCTGCAGAGGCACCTATGTCTCTGATGCAAACATCGTAAATGGTTCATCTCCCAGGCCCATGCTTACACTTATCAAGGGCATCAGAACTCGTCAGGGTTTTGGGATGCATAGCTAGGCTTAAAAAGGTCCTTGTGGTCATTGGTCTAGTAAACACATATGAACCTATGAACATGAGGTATGTAGTTACTCTTACTGGTGGACAAAGGATGAACTCTCAAATTTCAGGTTCAACCTGCAGCCAAGCAGAGTTCCTCCATAGGAAATCACTGTCTGTGAGTTCTGCCAGCAGTGATGCTCTTTTGGGGAGAATTCCCCCCTTCTATAAGTTGGTGTGACTGTGCAGTTGGCATATACGTAAGTACAAAGAGTGTATGGGGCTTGCCGCCTAAATCATTTAAACTTGCTATTCCAGCCTTTACTTCTTCAGAAATGCAGTTTGGTGATTTTGATCATCAGTGCAGTCAATTTCTTCTACTCACAGTGGACATGAGGTATACAATGAAAACATACACAGTTGTTTGTCTTTCGGCTTTTCCCAGTAAGGTGTCGCCAAAGTGGAACTCCAGTCTGCTAGTGATTGGCAGTAGATTTTTATGAAACGCCGAGGTGCCAGCTCGACGCCCAACCTTCAATGAAGGCACGCCCATTTACGCACGCAAACATACACAGTACATTGCATAAATACATCGGGAATATATTTTGCGATGGCATCAAGGCCATTTATTTTCTGTGTTAGTTTTCATACTTTATCTATTCATTTACCTAACTGTCATAATCTATCCCTATTTGTTAGATGTTGCCAAGTACAGTAAATATCTTCATATAAGAATTTTCATTGTCTTATTCCCCACTTCCTTTTTCTTCTCTAGTGATGTTACCTGCCTTGCATGTGCTAATTCTGCCCTCTAGACTGTGTGAACTGATTTGCCTTTTCTCTCATTTTATCTCAGACATTTACATTCTCCTTATTTCAATAGGTGGATTGGGCACTTTAAATTGGCCATAGGTGTGAATGTGCATGCAACTTTGTGGAGTGGAAGAATTACTGTGGCAAGGCTAGCCACCCGGCAGTGTAAACCTTTTCTGTAGATGATTATCACTGTTGATGTGACACCCTGACCCCATGTGTAGAAATGGGAAAAGGGGTCATGGATGAATGGATTTACATTCCCCTTATTTTCTGTTATGCTTTCTTTATTCTTCTATAGTCTGACTGACACTTTTTTTTCTGACTAATAATGACCAACTAACTGAGGAAGTTTGACATCTGAAATTTTGATTTAGGCCTTCCTTTTTTTACCTTTTCACATCATCCGAAGTTACTTAAAAATAATTTTAAAGAAGAAGTTGTCTACATCAGAATTTATGATTTTGCATGCCATTTTATCTTATAGAATGTAGCATATCAACTGTTCCTTTAACTTCACCCCACAAATCAGAGTGCACTCTTTCTTCCACTGTTGGGAGGTATACAGCCACTTTTCCTGCAGCTCTGGGCTCTTGCAAAGAACATTCTTATTGGAGAAGGGTTTCTTTCACATGATGTACTCCCCAAATGGAGTACTGAGATATAATGAATGCCCACTACCCCCAAGATATCGAGAATTGTTTTTCGTTGCTTTTGAGTCTGAATGAACAGAGGAGGCTTGTAGGTTAGCATTTTTTTTCCATAATCACAATGAAACATTCACTAGTATGTATCAGAATCCTGCTGCTTACCTTCAGATCTGTATCCCCATTCCCCATCATAATTTGAACTCAAATATCTGAACCGCTCACTTCCCAGAGTCCATGAGGTGAAGAAAATGCATTGACCATGGAGGGTCAGACAAGAAAGAGAAAATCAGACTGCCAAAATCTAATTGTCCTCTTTCACCTTGGGAAACATAACAAAGTGTATGCCTCTATGTTTATCTGACTGATCATGAACACCCTGCTCTACAAGCAGGAATAAGCATTCATTGTGATAGTGAGGCCTTCTCAGAAGAGGCCTCGTGCCAGCATTACCACTTAAGGCACCTTACCTTTTCTTGCAGTGTTGGCTCTGATGCAACCACTACTTGTCATCTCTTAAGTAAATTTTATGTAAAACTCAACACCTCTCTTCACTAAAGTCATGACTCAACTAATTTTAATGCTATAACTTCAAAATTAAAATCATACTTCTAGGCCTCACCTCATGGCCTGCTATTACTTATCTCATTCGCTCCTTCATCTTTTGCAGTAGGCTTCCTGTTCATCAAATTTGCTACGTGTTCGGACAGTGATAGTAATATGCAAGCAATAATGCCCAACAGGGTATGTGTTAGTGCTTAAATAATGCATGCCAAGGGGTATTCTGAAGCCCGATTCCACAGGCAGAGGGCCTCTACACCCCTGGAAGGGTGTTATTTGCACAGTAACACACACTCTGTAGGTCATTGTTGCATTTAGAGAATAACTATCTATTAAATTGTTTTGTATTTTTTTTTACAGTATATACTTTTATATTTTTTATGTAAAATACGTCATTCCTCCTCCTAATAGTAGTGTATGTAAAAATTGCTGAAAAAATTATTTTACATCTAAAATATAAGATATGTAATATTTAATTTCTATACACACAAATAAACACACACAGATACACACATGCACACATACACAGCAGTTAACAGTCTGAGATATCTCTATGTGAGTAAATGAATTAAAAAAAAATTCTAGGCTTTGCAACTCCTCACATACTCCCTTTACTGTCCCTGGTTTGGTTGCTCCATCCTCCCTCACAGTTTTGCTGTTACATGCGGTCAGCACTTCATTATTTATTTTTTTATTTTATTTTTATTACTGCTGAATATTGAGTTTCATATCTCTTAACATTTAAAGAAACAGTGATAATGGACTGTCTATTGCAGTCAGAGTTGTCGCTTGACTATCTCTCACCCACTATTCTTTTGCTCTCATGCACACTCACATCCACTCAAGCCTACATACACACACACACACACACACACACACACACACACACACACACACACACACACACACACACACACACACACACACACACACATATGCACACGCACACAGACACACACACACATGCACACACGCGCACACATGCGCACACATGCGCACACACACACACACACACACACACACACACACACACACACACACACACACACACACACAGACACACAATTCATTTTATTTACTTGTTATTTTAATTTTATGCTCCTTAAAGAGCAAAGCACTGCTTAGCGAGCATACAAATTGGCAGACATTTGTTTTTCAAATGTCTAAGCTTCACTGCAGCTTAATATGTTGCCATGAAGCTGCAGACTCATTTTTTAGTGAGCATTACCTGTACATTAACACCATGCTGAAGAATGTTCATTCTCCAATCATGGTTTAATGTGCAGTTTGACCATTCTCTAAGCCAATTTATGCCATCTGCAAGCCAGGAAAACATAAAACAAAACATGAAATTAGTACAGAGGGAGAGGACAACAGAAGTGGATGATGGCAACTATTTTGAGGTTAAAAAGTGGAATGGAATAAATAGGACAGCTGAGAGGTAGGATTACCAATGACAGATGGCAATGTACAGGAATTTCAAAAGTCTGATAACACTCAAAGAAATGCAACAACTGAAATATGTTATAATGAAATACTGAGCCAAGCAAAAAATCATTAGTATGGTAAGAAATCTATTCTTAGTTTTTCATTTAAGGAAAAAAAAAGTTGTATCCATGGCTTGATGAAGGGTTGGGTGTTGGCATAATGGTTAAGGTGTTTACCTGAGGGACAAGAAATACAAGGTTTGATTCTCACCAGTGGACATTGGCTAGGCTTAAAATTGTCTATAAGGGTGGTTAGCCTAGTACTTAACAATTCTGGTTTAAAAGCCCAGGTTTGCACTTGTTTCCTGTAACTAGTCTAGTCCAGATACAAATTTGCTGTATCCAGGACTGTTTGTAAGCTTCTGAGAGGTGCCAAAGTCTGCTCTTCAATTTTTCCCTTAGATCTGCTAGTTCTCTCCTCCGCTGTACTTTTACTAGCTTATTAGTCTAGCACTTTACCATACCAGACTTCTTGTAGCAATTATTGTAGCACACAAAAGTGCTACTAGCACTAAGTGTTCTACAAGTAAACAGCTCCAGTACTTATTATTAATGCCCACCCTCCAGGAATGTCTAAAGCTCAGTTCCCTCTGCTTTCTCCTATTAACCTGATGAACTTGGGCATCCTGAGGCAATGTAGCAACTGCCTCATGTACACTGACAACCCTCTCCTCTTACCTCCCAACACTCACACTTGCGAGAGATGCACTTATATATCCAGATTGAAAGCCACGCACTCTCCAGCCAGGTCAAGAGGAGAAGGTCAACACTTGCACCACACCACATGCCTTCACAAAAAAAACACAAACCACACTCCCACCTTAGCGGAGGCTCTCAATAAAAATCTACCCAAAGAGCAGAGACCTTCAAGGCAGAAATGCACTCGACCACCACAACACAACACTAATCACAAGACACATAACTCTCATAAACAGTGTGCCACTCAACCAAAGCCCCTGAGGCAAAACAGCATGCCCAGCACACTAGTCATAGGTGACTTGATAGTGAGGCCAACTGATGTTCCACTCACTAGATTGAATAAGAAGAAAGTAACAGTCAGCTGCCTGTCAGGTGCCAGGATCCACCACATAATGCATGCACTCAGGTACCTCAACAACAGGTACAAATATGACTCTGTCATTGTACATGTTGGTGTGAATGACCTGAGATGTACCTCCCTGGACTACATGAAAAAAATCATAAGGGAGCTCTCAGATTATGTAGCCCAGGCAGGTATGACCCTAGCCCTGAGCTGCATCCTACCATCACCCAAAATGATACCACAGTACAATCAGAAAATGGTTGATTTCAACAATTGGCTAAGTTTCTGGTGTCATTCTAAGGGGATCCAGTGTCTGTCTGCCTAGGATGACATGATTGACAGACCTCGATGCTTTGCCAGAGATGGCCTGCATCTGTCACCCCTGGGTTTCTGGATACTGGCCAAGGCTTTTGCCACCCCTGTAGTGCTTTTTTTAAGTGGTGTTCTAAAGACCAAATTACCACTGTAACAGCTACAAACAAATACAATCTGAGGGTCATGCTGCTCAATGCTAGAAGTCTAATTCTCAAAATGCACTAGCTCGAAGGACTCCTTAAAATGTCGAACATTGACATTTGTGCTGTAACAGAGACCTGGTTCAAGGAAGCAGAAAGCACACCTGCACTACAAGGCTATAACTCATTCCACACCTTTCGGCCCACTGAAGCTCCAAAGCCGGAGGTGTTTCCATATTCATAAAGGATGTGCACACCTCCAGACTGGTAGAACAACATAACGTATCAGAGATACTTCAGATGCAGCTAACATTGGGTAAGACAGCTATTCAGGTTGCAGCCTGTTATAGGTCCCCAACCATGTCCCAAGACTCGCACTCCATGTACCTAAGCACCATGGAGAATATTAGGGTTCAACCTAACACTTTCATACTGGGCAACTTCAACTATCCCTCAATTAATTGGGAAAACTACTTCTGTACCAATACACTTGCCCAGCACTTCCTGGAATTCATTAATTCCAATGCTCTAGATCAGCTCATTCTTACCCCCACTAGAGATAGCAACATCCTTGAACTGGTTATTACTAACATGGGTGACCATTGCTCTACACCAGTAGTCAACTCCTCCCTAGTTAGATCCGACCACAAACTCCACATCCCTCCCACCCCCCCCCCCACCCCCGCAAAGGTAACCACCATGAGAAACTTCTCCAAAACTAACTCTGGGCTCCTAAAACAGAGGTGGCTAACTTCATGGCACCCATGAAAATGGAGAGTAGTTGTATGACCACTGAATCATGCACCAATGCAGTGTACGAACATGTACACAAATGCATGGATCTCACCATACCCAACAGAACCAATACGCTCTCCTCCAAAAAAAGTAAGCCAATCAGGTGATCCCCTGCCATAAACAAACTCTATAGCAGAAGGAGGAAACTGATGCGGAATAAGGTGAAGTCCCAAGACTGAAAAAACTCCCTTATCAGCCTCAACAAAAAGTTGAGATCCTTCATCAAATCCTCTAAAGCTAGATATGAAAACAGAATTGCAGCAGATAGTAAAGACAACCACAAGGCCTTCTATAGCTATGTAAAGAATATCCACAGCAATACCCAGATTTTCTCTGAGCTACTGCCCAATGGTACCTCCTATACCGAGCCAAAGGATATTGCCAATATACTGGCCGACAGATTCAGTGCCAACTTTACCCCTCTCCCCCCAAAGGACCAATCACAATACTAGTAGATTGCCAGGCACCCAGTATTACTGCTGCGCAGGTTAAAACAACACTGTCCAAGGTCAAGAATACAGCTTCTATGGGACTTGACAATATCCCTGGCTGTGTCCTATATGAACTACAGAGTGAACTGGCACCTCAGCTGTGTGTCCTGTTCAAGCACAGCCTCACCTCTGGCTTTGTCCCTACTGAATGGTGCACTGCTGCAGTCATCCTTCTCCATAAAGGAGGACCAACTACAGACCCTGGGAACTATCGCCCCATTAGCCTGACATGCAAACCTTTGGAATGCATCATCAAGAGGGTTGGGAGGGTGGCCTAATGGTTAAGGTGTTTGCCTTACAAACACAAGGTGTAGGGTTTGAGTCTCACAAGGGATAATTGGCTAGGCTTAAAATAGCTTGCAAGGGCAGTTAGCTTAGTACTAATCTATGAATCTATGGACCTAATAAACAAGGATATAGGGAATTTCCCAAACTCTAGATCCCACACATTTTGGTTTTGTAAAGGGTAGATCATGCCTGCTCAACTTGGTTGACTTCTCTGAGTCAGTCACCAGAGCTGTGATGAAGGTAATGTGGTTCATACAGCCTATCTTGATCTGGCCAAGGCCTATGATACCATTCCCCACTCAGGAATCATAGAAAAACTTACTAAGCCATCAACCCCTATATTACTAGGTGTGTTGCAAACTGGCTGACAGATAGAACCCACAGTGTGAAAGTAGCTGTCTCCAAGTCAGACTACCGACCAGTCATGAGTGGAGTCCCACAGGGATCGGTCATGGGCCCTCTCCTGTTTGGTATCTACTTCTCAGAAGTCCAGGCCAACAAGAAGGGACTCTGCCCGACAAAGTTCGCAGGCAATTGCAAGTTGGGAGCCATTATTAACTTCCCAAGTGATGCTGACATCCTACAGAAAGGCCTCACTGAGACCAACAGCTGGTGTCAGAAGCATGGCCTTAAGCTCAATGCCAAAAAAATGTGTTGTCATCCCCTTTGGGAAAAACTCAGTTCTCATGAATTACCATGTCGATGGTAGTCCACTGAACATAGAAGGTGGTATATGAGATCTGGGAAAAGAAGTTAACAGCAACCTCTCTTTTGACCACCACATTGCCACTGTGGTCAGAAAGCCCTTCTATATGGCATATCTCATTACTAACGGTTTTGATCCACGAAGAAAGAGGTCATTTTCTCCCTCTACTCTTTCCTCATTAAGCCAGTCATCGAGTACAATTCCCCATTTGGCATGTACCTCACTAGACACCTGCAACAACTGGAGAAGCCACAAAAATACCTCACAAAGAGGATCCTAGGGCTTAAACATTTGTCCTTTATGGACAGACTCAAAAAACTCCAGCTATTCTCTGTCTCATATCGCCTACTTAGATGCGATCTCTGCTTGACTTACAAAGCCATGTCTGACCAGCTCTGTTAGAAATGCTACATCTAAAGAAATCCCAATCCTTCTGAACTGCATGCTCCAGAGACCTCAACCTCATTACCTCAATCAACAGAACATGCTGGAGGGACATGTTCATAACCCAGAGACTGCCCATGTTATGGAATATACTTCCCATACATGTCAAATAAAGCACCTCACTGGCCCTCTTCAAGAGAAATCTTGATGAGTGGATGGGAAATAGCAAATCCACCCCAGGGATCACTCCGGTAGCTCTACTTGACAGAGGCACGGGGAACTAAGGTCGGGTGGCACGATGTCAGGATAATCCTATGGGCTAAGCTTGTAAAGTCTCCAGGGCCATTAACCTAGTACACACCTATGAACCTATGAACCTATGTTGAGATGATACGAGTCACATATTAAATAGTAAAGTGGAATGAAAGAGCAGGGGATATAATGTTTTCACCCAAATATTAGCTCAAGTATATCAGATAAAATTGTGTCATTTGCATATAATAAAAAGAATCCAAATTAAGAGGTGCTAGAATATCCAGCTCCAGATTATCCATGGAGCAGAATGGATACAGATTTGTTCCAAACGAAAGAAGCTAATGTCTCTTATGGATGGATTATTATTCCAAATTTCTGAAAATAATAGATACTCTTACATTCACAGGTATGATAAATGCATTACACCTCCTTTCTGGAAAGAGGAAATACTCAATGTTGTCATACCTCACAGTGTCCCACAGTGCATAAATCAGCCATTCAGATGATTTGTGCTTGAGTGGGAATTAAAACAAGTAATATTGAGTACACACAACCCTCAGTCCAGCAGAACTTATTATCTTTGTAAAATGTCTCACTTATTTTATGTGATGTTAATCATATTCTATGAGTGAATTAAGCAATAACCCATGACTGAGTGTGGATATCACAGGATTAACCCATGGGTTGGCGTGGTATAATCACTAGGGCTATACTCACACCCAGTCACAGGTTATTGCTTTTATACAAGAAAGAAATTGCTTGCCTTTCTTAAATAATATCGTTGTATAATGGCACTGTAGTGTTCCTCCATGTTCTCCACATTTGCTGATCTACTGCAAATGCATGTGGGAGTTAAGTTCCCATGCTTGTACAGTTCATCAGTGCTGCTCAGGAAAAACAATGGCTGTTTTCTGTTGATGTTTTTTTCTACCCACTGCCATTAATTAACTCTTAATGCAAAAACCTAAACAAAGCCAACATAATGAGGGGAACAAAGGTACAAAAATAAGCACAAACTTTATTGCTCTTATAAACTTAGAAAGTTACAGAAATATGACATTTTGTGTTAGCATACATTTTTCTGAAGGATGTCTGTCAGTTTTATTGACTTCAGTCTGCAATGGCTTGTCAAAAAATATATTTTTAAAGGGAAAAGACCAAAAACTATGAGGGAAAAATCTGGGCATTCAGTGTAAATCTGCCCAGTTGAGATGTATAAAGGTCAGCTGAGACTTTATATTTGACAGAACAGAAATACAAGGAAAATCAAGTACGTTTTGTGTCTATTTAGTGTTGCAGAATGTACCTGATATTTCTTGTATTCTGCTCTGTCCTGTAATTATATGCCAATAAAAAAATCTGGCCCTCAATGGTCCTTTAGCAGCTGGAATTTTTTCCATTAGTATATGCTCGATTTACAGTGGGTACTCGGGTTGGGTTGCCAATCAGTGTTCACGTTTTTGAATGTTCAAAAGTATCATGTTTAAGTGTCTTACATTATACTTGTTTGGTACAGATGAGGTATGAATAATTTATACAGTTACTATTGATAATATTGTTTACATTAGAACTACTTTATCCTCAAATGGGGAAAAAGTAAATTGTTTCAGTTAGATATTTTATCTGCAATGATTTTCATAATAGATTCATGATTATAGTTGCAATATTTATCAATTTTTGGATAAATAAATATATAATTATTGTATGCATTTGCAATCCTAATTCTACTGACATCTTATTTTTAGAGACAGATTTAAATGTTATTTTGTTAGTACTGTGTGGTCTGTTTTCAATAAATTAAACTTTAGATAGTTTTCAGAGATTTGTAACAGCTCATCTAATCTAATTATAGATTTTTTATATTAACAAAATATCATGCGCAAACAGTAATATGTTAAACTAGTAGTTATCATTTATTTTAAAACTATTAACTGATCTAATTTGCTAGAAATTATGATGATAGTGCAAACAAATGTACTAAATGAGGACATTCTTGTTTTGTTCCCGTGTAATATTAATTAATTGCAAAACAAAAAAGACAGGTAAAACTTAATTGTTTGTGTCTTTCGGCTTTTCCCAGTTAGGGGTTCCCACAGCGGAACTCCGGTCCGCTAATGATTGGCAGTAGATTTTTACGTGCTGGCTTGCCAGGCCTAACGCACAACCTTCAATGAAGGAACGCCCATTCATGCATGTCGACACACAGAAGACGCTCTAACTGAGAATCGAATGGGCAACGTCTAACTGTGAGGCGTCAACGCTACCACAGCACATTTCCTAAATAACCCATAGAATTACCAACCAGTTCAAGGACAGATACTGTTCTATTAGAGTTTATTACATCTTATCTTGCAAGACACTTCTCATCAGTGGTGTACTTCTGGACTCTGGTTTGAGACTACTTCTATCTGGCATCCACTTTTCCAGTATCAAATATGATGCTGAAGGTCTCGGCCACATTCATGTGTAATTAGAAGCTTGGAGCTTGTTTCTTGTCCAGTCAGGATAAAACAGACGAGCATTTATGGGTTCTGTTCCAGCAGCTTTATTATGTACAAACACTTCAGGATTGAGACTTAATAATGTTAACTTAGGTAAACTTATAAACAAACTAGCTATTACACTCATACATGCTCATTCTCTGGCTGCACTCTCAAAATGGTACTAAAGCTAGCATGCGCTTTCTATTTATATGAACGTGGTGTCATTGAAATGCTTCTTAAAGGTACAACACACATGCACTATTCTACATCCTCCCTCTATGTGAAATGAATCATGCGATATTGACCAACATTAATTGACATGGAGTTGATACAAATAATTCTTTGTCATACAATTATACAGAACTAAATACATACAGACAGTTATGTCAAGGTTGCTGTGTATTTCACACTAGGTCTGGAAATACGATCAATAGTGTGACATAGAAATTAGAATTACGTGTAGCAACTGGGACTGTCTCTGCTGAATGTTCAACCTTGAGGACATCAGGAACATCATTAGGAATGGAAGTAAAAGTTAAGACACGTTCTGCAAAAGGAACATCATCTGGATTGCTCTGAGATCTAGAGTCTGTATCAGTGAAAATGCTGTGATTTCAATGCTGATGCAGGAAGAGTATGTCTGCAATTTCTCCTGTATTCCACACCCTCAGATGCTACAAAGTAGGATCTCAGTTCAGTACATAAACTGTTACTTGACCAATCTGGTTGACACCTTTCACCATTTGTATCCCCACTGTCTCTCCTTCTTTCAATGGACAAAGAAATATGCTCAATTTATCATAACTGGACTTCTGCAAAGAACAGTTTCTTAATAGTTGGGCTCAGATTTTTCTGTTGTTCTTAGCTTTAGGCCTCAACAAATTGGAACTGATAGGCAATGTTGTTCTGGTTTGCCGAGACAGAAGTCTCTGAGCAGGTGAGCCAAGTATATTATCACAGGGTATGTTTCTAAGATTGAGTAAATTTAAAAAGGCATCATTTTATCACACTTTAACTTCTCCAGTAATTGCTTTGCACTCTGTATTGCATGTTCAGCTAGTCCACTTGACTGTGGATATTCTGGGCTACTAGTAACGTGTATAAAGTCCCATTCTCTTGTAAATTTCTGAAATAATTGACTGATAAATTGGGTATCATTGTCAGAAATAACAACCATGGACTAAGAAATGACATTTCAACTTCTTGATAACAGCAGTGTATGTTAGGTTAGGTAGTAAATTGATCTCAAACCAGTTTGAATAAAAGTCTACCAACACTAAGTAATGCTGATTGTTCCACTCGAATATATCAGTGGTTACTGTTGACCAAGGTAGTTCAGGAACTTGACTTAACTGAAGTGGTTCTTTTGCAAATGCAGTTTACTACCATTGCATTCTGAACAAGAAGAAAGTACTTTATCAATGACTTTTACTAGAGAAGGCCAAAATACTAGTCCTCTCGCCCCTCTTTTGGTAGATTTGGAAACTGGGTGACCACGATGCAAAATCTGAATATATTCATGTTGTAAGGAAGCAGGAACAACAATTTTAGAACCTTTGAAAATAATGCCATCTTCCATCAACATCTCATCTCTGTAAGGAAAATAAGTTTGCACTTCAGGTGGTACACTAGATTGCTTTGATGGCTATTCAATATTAATGTAGTGGTTAAGCCTTTGCAAAATTGTATCAGTGTTATGATCTCTCAGCTCATCAAGTCTTGTGGTAGAAAAATTATGCACTTCCATGTCATCAAAGTCAAAATTCTCTGCATTACACTGTTCTGTTGTATTTCTGGGTAAGTTTACCATTTATATAGATCATTTTGAAGCTGTACTTTGTTCAAAAGATATGCGTGAATGGGTGTGCCTTCGGTGAAGGTTAGGCATCGAGCTGGCACATCGGCACCGTAAAAATCTACTGCCAATCATTAGCGGACTGGAGTTCTGCTGTGGCAACCCCTAACTGGGAAAAGCCAAAAGAAGAACAAACTTTTGCAATTTGAGCATCATTCTTTGTAATCTCACTGGAGCTGAATGCATAGGCTTCTTTAAAATAGTGACTAGAGGTTGGTGATCAGTTTGATTCTGAATAGCTCAGCCATAAATATAATCATGAAATTTTGAACAAGCAAATACTATTGCCAAAAGTTTTTTCTCAATTTGATCATATTGCATTTCAGTTTGGTAAAGAGTGCAAGATGCATAGGCTACTTGAAGAATAACTGCACCAAAACCACATTTTGAAGCATCACAGGAAACAGTTGCTGATTTATTGACATCATAATATTTTAATGTAGGTGGGGAGGTCATTTTTTGTTTAAGGTCTTCAAATGCTCTCTGGTGCTGTTCCAACCAATACCATGTAACATATGTGCATGTCATCTCTCTCAAAGTTGCTGTCAGCTCACTGAAGTCTGGTATAAACTTGCCTAAATAATTGACCATACCAAGAAAACATTGTAGGGCTTGAAAATTATCTGGTGCTGGCATCTCAAGAATGGCTGCTTGCTTGGATGGGTCTTTTTGCAAGCCAGTGTTAATAAATAAATGACATGCATATGTAACTTCTGGTTGTCTGAATTTGCAGTTCTGAGGATTGAGATTTAAGTTCACTTCACATGCTCTATCTAGAACACTCCTAAGGTTTTTGTCATGCTCTGCTTCACCATTGCTTTCAACCAATAAATCATCTACTATTATGGACAAGTATATCCTGAAAAAATTTGCTCTATTGCACTCTGAAAAACTTCACTTGCAGAATTTATTCCAAATGGCATCCTGAGGAATCTATATATTTTAAATGGGGTACTGAAAGTAGTCATTAGTGAAGATTCGTGCTCTAGCATCACTTGCCAAAATTAACTTTTTGGCATCCAAGACAGAAAAAAAAGTGGCATTTGGTATCAGGGCTGTGACTTTCTCAACACTCTGAATAGGGTGATGAGGCCTCTTTAATGCTTTGTTCAAATCTCTTGGATCAATGCATATTCTGATTTCACCTGAGCCTTTTTTTGTGGGCTGCTACCATGGACGACACACATTCAGTTGGTTCTGTACCTGGACAAATTACACTTTGCTGCACCATTTTATTCAGCTGAGCTTTGTCTTTATTCTGCATAGTTATCAGAACTTTTCTTGCTGGTCTGACCATGGAACTGACCTCTGGGTCTAACTTCATAGAATACACAACTGGAAATTTGCCTAAGTTGTCATCGAAAACATTGCCATACTCTGAGAAAATAGCTTCAGTAAAATTGGATCTAGGATATGTGCTTATATGATGGACTTCTTTGGTAAAGGAAAGCAGCTTCTTTCTCAAACTGTCTCTGAGACCCAATAATGACTGAACAGGTCTTCAGACTACATAAAACAGTAAGCTACAGCAGTTTCTAGCCAAATAACACAAAAGCACCACTGAGCCTTTGGTTTGAATGTGTTCACCTCCATAAGCAACAAGTTTTGCACACTCGGCCATGTTAAGTTGTTTACCAGCTCTCACCTTAGTAAATGTGTCTGCTGACATAACATTATACTTTGAACCAGTGTCTACTTTGATTTACCATTGATCTGGACAGTACAAAACACTTTATTCTTTGCCAACAAATCCACTGCATCAACCGTCTCATCAATTACTGATAAACCATCTACACAGAAAGCAGAGTTGCAGATCAACTTCCTTTTTTAAGTAACCTTTCCTTATAACTGTGTGAGGTTTACTTGATTTGTAAAACTTTTGAAAATGGTTCCATTTTTTACACTTGTGGCATTGCTGACAAAGTGCTAAGTATTCCTTTCTTTTAGATGGGCTATGATGGGCACCACAGTTGTGACAGTTAAGAATAAAACTGGATTTGGATTTTGCTGACTCACTCTTGTACTGCACTGCACTGAGCAAGTACTTTTCTTAGAATTTGCTGGAAAACTACGAGTTTTACCTGGGGAGCCTGCAGGGGTGGCAGGTGCCATGTGCTTTGGCCTGCTTCTGCTAGCCACGTGTTGCATGCTGTCTACATTTGCTCTGGAGCCTGCTGAAACCATGCTCTTATCACTTGCAAGGATACTTGCATGCCTTTCTGTAACTTCATGGATTTGACAAATCTCAATAGCTTTGCTCAGCATTAAATCACTGTCATGAAGCAAAATCTTTCTCACTGCAGCACTATTAATACCACACACAAGCCTGTCCTTTATTAATTCATCTTTTAAATCATCAAACCTATACATTTTAGCTTTGTTTCTCAGGTCAATAATATAAGCTACAAACATTTCCCCTTGCTTTTGATCTCTTGTGTAAAACAAATGCCTCTGTAATGTAACATTTGTCTGGGGGTTACACATTTCCCTGAATTTGCATTTCAAACACTTGTCATCTTCCCTTGATTCAGCCTGTACAACAATATGATGGTTTTTACCATCTCCCTCATATATTGCTGGTGCATACACAAATGGATGCTCTCTTTCAATGGCCTCTGACCCAGCTAGTTTTAGCAAAATAAATGCCCTGGTGCATGCATTCTTGTCAGAGTAAGCTGCTTGTATAAACATATCATACTCTTGTTCAAATATTCCCCAATTCTCTGCAATATTCTGATCAAATACAAGTGGTCCTGGTTTTCAAAATGCCACTGCCATATTAACACATACAACTGAAGGCTTTTACAAGTATGCACGAACACACACACGCATATACATATGCCAGAAATTTATGTCAGTACTTGTAACTGTGCCCAATAGCACAACAAGCCTGTGAATAACTGAACTTGGTGAAATAAGTCTCCTGGGAACAAGAATACTCTTGAAATTACCGTACTTTAAGAAATCACCTTATATCAGTGTAAGAAACATTTCAAAATGACTGCACTGTGTGAATAAACTGGGCAGAATAAGCTCAGAGTAAAAAACATTTCAAAGTAATTGCACTTTGTGAATAAACTGTACATAGCACACGGAAACTTTCCCAAAAGGGCTGTACTTTGCTAAATAACACTGTACAGTGAAATAAACACTCTGTAATGGTGACACTCTGTGAATAGACACACCCAGCACAAGAAACATTTTGAAATGGCTTTATTCTGACTGCACTTTATGAAATAGTTGCACTTTGCACACAATAAACTCTTCAGAATAAATGCACAAGTAATAAGCACACACTGTAAGCACTTTTACATACTTTGAGATATTTTGAATAACTCTAGTTATGCCATTAATAGCTTCATTCAATGCAAACCAGTAGTTTATGCCAAAAGACAGTACTTTGCCAAAAACATGCAGTCGCTTTGCTTTATTTGTGCCAAAAGTGTCCGTTTTGCCCTTTATTAAAATAATTTTGCTCGTTTAATCTTTTTTTCATGCCCATTGTACATTTCTTGTGCTTGTTTTTCTCTAAACATGCCCATTTTAATTTAAACATGCTCATTTTGCAAATCCGAGGTAATTCCAAACCCCTTATGTGCAATCATTTTATCAAATATCTTAATTTTAAACATCTTGTTTAATTAGTAAACTTTTCTGTGCCTTTCGTTTGTTTAATAATGCATTTTGTGCCCTTGTAATTTTCCATTTTATCTTTTTAATAAGTAAATTGTTTGTGCAAGTTTTCATTACCTTTAGTTAATTCTGGCCCTTTTTTGTACTTGGTTCTCTTAGTTTACCTTCACTGTTAACTCTGCACCTCATAGCTCTGAAAAGCAGCTTCTGGAATCCCGGTTCTGACACCATGATGCTCGTCCAGTCAGGATAAAACAGATGAGCATTTGTGGCTTCTGTTTAAGCAACTTTCTTATGTAGAAACACATCAGGATTGAGGCTTAATAACTTTAACTTGGGTAAACTTATAAACAAACTAGCTATTATACTCGTACATGCTCACTCTCTGGCTGCACTTTCAAAATGGCACTAAAGCTAGCACATGCTTGCTATTTATATGCATGTGCTGTCCTTGAAATGCTTCTTAAATATACAACACACACACACACACACACACACACACACACACACACACACACACACACTATTCTACAGAGCTATAATTATCTCCAGGGAAGACACTTGGATTTTTCAAAATTGCACACACCTACCACATAACTGATATCTCCTTAAAATAGGCACAGTCCTTAGAAATTTAGAAACCTTCAAGGATAACTAATATGGGCATATCTTCTTGGTCTAAAAAAGATATCATTCCACTCTAATCATCCTTCATCTGACCCATATTAAAATACAATGTGCCCTTCAGTATGTTCATCCTATTAAAATACAATGTGACCTTCAGTATGTCCATGTCCAAAAGCTAATCCAACTTGAAATACACCAATATCTCCTCAAGAATAAAGTCTTTGGTGAGAGTTCACTATGTTATCAAGATCATCTAAAAGTCCTGCCTATCCTTACTTCCTCCTACAGATTTTTCCAGGGTTTAGTATGCTTGGTCTATAAAGTTGCAAATGACATAGTCCTGCTTGATTTACTAAGTATCCACAACACTGGCAGAAACACAAATAAAAGAAAAAACTATAGCCGGGATTCATGAATCCCTGCTCAATTCACTAAGCTAGTGTGTGCAATGAGCAACAATGGCTAAGCAGTTTGCAGTCCAGGAAACAGTAGTACACAATGCAGCCAGCAGAAAACAAGGGTTAGCCACAGAATATGCTAATGACCATATAATCAGCTGTTCTGTATGCTGATGACGCAAAAAATCATTGTGAAACAATTTAGTAATGTATAAAACAAGTGCCCACATTTTGTGCACACTTCAGCTCTGAATTCTAATACATGCTGGAACACAGCCACAGGAAAACTTTAAAAAATGTTATTGGTTACCACAGCCATCATAAACCTGTATCTGTAAGTGGCTGTCATGCAATGTGCTGCTGCTGCTGCCTGACATGGGTGTTGAAGGCATAGGGTGTTTAGGCCATGTTTGACCTACCATGGACTAAATGAAATCAAAATATTTCAGCACTACACAGTGGATAGACATACTATATAGGAAACTGTGGTCATCTGCCATCCTTAGCTGAGGACCCATGGCAAATGTTGATAACCCATCCCTGTGGTGACTAAAGTATGTGCAGCAATTTTATACTGGCTACAGGCACTTTTCATTGACCTACAAGGAATCAGTAGGGGTTTTATAAGTCTCTGACTTAAGAATAGTTCTTCAATACAGTGCCACAACATACAGGGAAGCATACTGGTTTCCACATTTTCCAGAGGAGAGAGTTACCACCATGCACAATGTCTATGACATAGGCCATTTCTCTGAGATACTGGGAGCCTTAGGCTGCACTGACCTGAAAATAAAAGCTCCATCTGGTAAACTAAGAAGGAGTTATATGAATAGAAAAGGGTATCACTACATCAACTGTCAGGTGGTCTGTAATACACAAGTTATCATCAATAATGTGTGTGTAGACCACCCTGGCAGTTTCACAACTCCCACTTATGTACCAAAGATTTTCAAGGAACAACTTCCCAGAAAGATATCTAATGGGGACATAGGATGTACACTACAACCTTGACTCATGACTCTTGTGAGAAATGCATGTAACCCCACTGTACAAGGTTACAACACTGCACATACACAGACTAGAAGTATCAAAGTGATATCAGTACCTGGATACATCTGCAGGTGCTCTGCAATATGACCCTGCCACCTCTGTCAAAATACTGGCTGTCTGCACCATCTTAAATAACATTTTACTTAGAAAATGTTTAGACCAAAGTTCACCAGGAAAGGGACAACAGGCCGAGCAAGCTGACACAGATTAGGAGTCAGATGAGGAACCGGCAGCTGGGAATAATCATTGCAGATTGAGGCATGCACAGTATGTCATGGCACTGGCTATAAGGCAGCAAATTGTGCATAAACACAAGACATAATTAAAGTTAAGAGTTAATCAGATATAAACAGCAATATTTAAGCATACAGACAAACCAGACTTTGCTTACCCATGCAATGACTGGCTACTGTGAGCATCAGACATAGGCAAACCCTGGCCATGATGTTTTCGGCAGCAATAACAAAGGTGAGTGATGAACCTGTAATGACCAGATACTTATATTTACGTACTGTACTTGAATAAAATCCATTTATGATTATCTGTGCAGGAATGTTGTAATAATGGATAATATATGCAGAAAATACAGACCACCAACAATACATTCAGATACAACAGAAGTCTTAATTTCATATGCATTTTTATTTGCCACCCTGTGTATCAGGCACAAGCAGACACATGTCAAACAACCTCACAGGTGGTTGGGAATTTTTCAGCATCATCTGTACAGGTAGATGATAAAGATATTTATACAGCCCTATGAGTACAGAAATAAAGCAAATAAATTAAGACACAAATGACAAATCTCAGTCCTACTGCAGAGAGAAAACATACTTGACTAAACCGTGCATTGCCTGATTACTATGTGCATCAGGCAAAAGGAGTCCAAGTCAGACACTCCAGCAGATGTCAGGGTAATTTCAACATCACCTGCACAAGGGGCTGACCAACCTGTACTACACAACTTATTATTACTACTACTGCTACTATAACCACTATAACTATTAATACTACTGAAGTTAAGTAGACTAAAGAAAGTGAAGAATATTATGTATCCTAATGAAAACATGACATCTGTGCATCAGACATATGTGACACTAAATCACAGATTGTGCAAAGGGCAGGGCACAGTCATCATCATTTGCACAGATTTTGTGTGTGTGTGTGTGTGTGTGTGTGTGTGTGTGTGTGTGTGTGTGTGTGTGTGTGTGTGTGTGCGTGTGTGTGTGTGCACACACGCATAGGGGAGGGTTACAGTAGGGCAAGGCTGATACAGAGGAATTACATGTCAATATGAGAAATGAGATAATAACAGTTATGCACTTGGTTGGTTAGTATGTAATGAAGTTCATTTCGAAGAGTGTGTGTGTGTCTGTGTGAGGCATCATTGTAAATATGCTGTCCCCACGCTGGGCCAGTAATCAAGGAGCCTGAATCCTCACCACTGACACTGAAGAGGGAGATTCACTTGGAATACAAACAGATACATTCATTATTTCCAGATTCAGACCTCTCTGCATCAAGCACAATTTCCTTAAGAGCAAAATGGGTATGCACTCCGCCTGGGGTCTGTGTGTCTCTATCTGTCTGCCCCCAAGTCCCTAATAACAGTCCCCACTGGCTCAGCTGTAGGGTTAGGTCCTCAGCCGAGTGTCCAAGCCATGTCATCTAGCACCCTCTTTGTGAAACCAGTGCTTTGTGCCCCTGCTTCAAGTAGCTGACATGCACACTCACCTGGCAAAGATTTAATTTTCACTCACACATACACATCTGGGAAAGGCTGGCCCAGATTACCCGCTCTACCAACTTTGCTCAGACAATAAGGTAGATTCATTATCACCAGTCAGTCACTATAAGGGGCCTTAAAAAGGTATCCAGTTATAATGAGTGAAATTAATATTAATACAAATGGTAATGTTGACCAAACAGCAAGGCTTTCAGGAGTGGTCAGCTACCACCAAATAAATATATGCAAATACTCTCAAAGCTTAAATATTTTCTAACAAAGGACTAACCACAATGAAACATTTATATACATTTAATAATAATTAATAAAAGAACAAGAA
The DNA here is from genome assembly GCF_019279795.1 of Protopterus annectens. Classification (NCBI taxonomy): domain Eukaryota; kingdom Metazoa; phylum Chordata; order Ceratodontiformes; family Protopteridae; genus Protopterus; species Protopterus annectens. Next base: position 144,946,373 of record NC_056725.1, read on the forward strand.
ATTACTAAATATCTATTTACAGTAAGTATCAACATTTCAGTTACAGGAAATATTGAAAATAACACTCCTGGAAAGAGTCACAAAGTTACAGAAAAAAGTACTTAACTATTCTCACTATATTTTCCTGACTGAGCTAGAAAATTACTGTCCCTACTTCCTGAATAGATCAAGGCAAGATGATGTGGGTGAGTGGTCCTTGTTGTCAGATCCAAGACAGACTACAGAATACTAAGAGCAATCTCCTATTAATATCTAAATATTATTTGTGGCTTACAGAATGACATCACACACATCAGTTCATTTGTCTCTGTTTCCCACACAATCCCAATCACTAGAAGCTACCAGAGTTTTAGCACCCACATGTTAATAATACACACACAACAGCATTGTTCAGATCTGCTGCTGCTCCTGGAAGTCATAAACCCACATTAACACTTCTACTCTTTTACAGAGCTACTAAGCCAAGCTTTTTATAGACATTGTGCCTCTGGATTCATTCAAAACTGTGAGATAACGGGCAGGATTCACGAAGGCTTGCACGGAGTGTAAGAGACATGCAACACTCCATGCAAGCCTCGCGATCCAGGAACAGCCCTAAACTCCGTGTAAGAGACCAGCTAAAACGTCTCTTACACGGACTAGGCGTGGACATGCTAAATACCTCACTTGCAGCTGAAAGGTATGCAAATGAGGTATATTAGTGATCCACGAAGCAGAAACCAGTCCGTGTAAGAGACGTTTTAGCTGCAGAAATGTACTCAGTTGACAACTGAGTACGTTTCTGCAAATTCCACAACGGAGCCATGTCAGCTCCAAAAAAAAGGGTGCATATGACTCAAGCAGCATGCCAATGACCAAATATGTGGCCATTGGCAATATAACCCGATGCCAAAATAATAAAAATATAATTTTTTTTTTCCGGCGATCGCCGATGTTTAAACCCAGCGCAGCCCCGCGCAAACGGGCTGCGCTGTATAAAACATGAAAATGAAGGTTATAAACCCACAAATGTGGGTTTCATGCAATACATGGAATGACAATGCAGGGACCAGCAGACCAAAAACAACATGACCACCGTGTAGTGGTTGCTAAGGGGGGAAGCTGAGTCTAAGACATGTAACTAAGCATTAGTAGGCAATCTCATGTAAATGAGGGTTCGGATACTGAATCTCACAGTCACATAGCAAATGAGCACAGTCTGAGTAGTGTAAGAGATACATAAGGGGGAGGAATAGAGTAGGAGATAGGTGACATCACAGGGGGGAATGGTAGAAAGAAATGCAGTTCATTGGAGGCCAGTGTAACATGACAGATGACAGACACAGATCATGGAAAGAGGTGTGCCACTAGATAAGTCATAAAAAGTCAAGAAATGGAAGGTGTACACTGTTACTTACACCAAAGTTTCTTACTGGGCGTGCATGCGCACGTGTGTGCGCCATGAAGCATGAGTAGGGCAGTGTGTGTGCGTGTAAGGCAGACTGAGCATGTGGGAGCGTGTTGGGAGATGTTTAACACTGTTTGCGCGGGTGTGTGCACGTGTAGGGCAGGCTGAGTATGTTGGAGGCTGTTGGCAGACGTGTAAGCGTGTTTGCGCGGGTGTACATGTGTTTTAACCCGAATAAGTAGATTCTGAACCGTGTAAGCACGTGTCCGCGCGTGTAAGCCACTGTGACCGTGTTTCTGATGGTATGCACGTTGCTCGCCCCTGAGGAAACAGAGAGGAAAAAGGAAGCAACACAATTAATAGGAAGCTAGCAGGGATAACTGCTGAAGCTAGCAGGTGAAAACAATTAGAAGCAGGCAATTACACAGGCAGAATAGTAGCCCAGCCCAGCACTTAAAACTCTGCAAACAGTAGTGCAGGGTGTTTCTCTTAAGAGACACTGCAAGACAGGAGTAAGCTAATAGAAGTGAAAACTGAAAAAGCTTCATTCAGAGCAGAAATGTTAGGGGCTGCCATAGCTGTCATAATGAGACATAGGCGACTTGCTGAGGGTGGTGACAATGCAGATGGTGCCAGACAACCCACAGTGAGGAGACGGAGAAGAGTGTACAGACCCAGGGTCACCTACCACGGGTTACATGAGCTGAAGATAGTAGAGCGCTATAGAGTGGACAGAGAGCTCCTGCAGCAAATTGTTGAGCTGTGCAGGCCACGCCTCACACACAGAACCAACAGAGGGGAACCCATCCCAGTGGAAACCAAAGTATGTGTTGGCCTAAAAATACTAGCAACAGGTACCTTCCAGAGACCAACTGGTGATATGATGGGGATATCACAGGCATCAGCCTCCAGGGTACTGCACCAGTTCCTGGATGCCATGTCAGCACATGTCAGTGATCATGTATATTTCCCCAATGCCCGTGAGGTATTGGCCAGCAATATGCATCTCTTCCAGCAAATAGCGGAATACCCTGAGGTAGTGGGTGCAATAGACTGCACGCACATACGCATCAAAGCACCAGCTGGTGAGCGGGGTAGGGCCTACATTAACCGCAAGGGCTTCCCCTCCATCAACTGCCAGGTCATGTGTGATGCCCAGGGTATTATAATGAATGCGTGTGCAGGCTGCCCTGGGAGTTACCACGATTCCCACATCTGGCATTTGATGCAGCTGTACCAGACATTTGCCAATGGGGACATCCCACATGGACACCTAGTGGGGGATGCAGGTTATGCACTGGAGCCGTGGCTGATGACACCCATCAGAAACGCACACACACCTGAACAGGAACGCCATAATGAGGCACACGCACAAACATGTAATGTAATAGAGCGTGTGTTTGGGCTGCTCAAGTCACGGTTCCGGTGTCTGGACACATCTGGTGGAGCCTTGCAGTACACACCAACTACATGTACCCAAATTGTCATGGTATGTGCTATGCTACATAATATGATCTTGCGAAAACAGCTGCAGCAGGACCAGCATAGGGCCGGCCCAAACAGCCCCCCACCATTGCCAAGGCCATCACAGGCAGAGCGTGACTCGGAGGAGGAACAACCTGAGCCTGCCCCAGTAGGCAGAAGGAGGCATGCCCAGTATGCCCTGGCCTTGCAAAGAGGCAACGCATAGCACATACACTGGCTCAGTAGGAACCCTGGGAATGATACCCCCTCTGACTTACTCAAATAATAACATGGATGCCTAAAATGACATGACCTGCTCACAAACATGTACAGGGAAGTGTAATATGCGCATCCGACAGAGGCAGCCCCGCAGCACCACCTGAGGCATGAATGCTATGTGTTAAGTAATGTAACACCATGTCCTATATGCACACCTGAGCACCCTGACTAATATCCACCCTCACCAAGCATGAAGCCACAAAATGACGATGGGATGATCAAGTGCAATAACTGGCTGAAGTAATGCAGTTAGTCAAAGGGGAGCCAATGTGTTTCAGGCTGGGAAGACATGCGGAGCTTGACATGATGCACCACCTGCTAGGGGTGGCGTGCACCTATCATGCCATGCTCCATGGATACTGGCAAAGGCTGTCAGTACCCACAGCATGCCCTGAATAGGTAAGTCTCAAAACACAAACCCACCTTCATAGGTTCTACAAGGGATAGGAACCTAGATGTAATGCTACCCAATGACAGATGTATAAACAGCAAGATGTGTGCAGTGTAAATGCACACAGTATGGAGAATGTAGATACCAGTCCTGTAATAGAGAACTGGGTCAAGGCTCACATCAGCACCCTAACACTACCAGGTCACACCTCATACTGTGCTGTACAGCCGCAAAACATGGAACAAGCTACAAAAGGAGGGTGACTAGCAAGAAATGGCAAGGATGACCACACCCCCATGTTGATACCACAAGAAGCAGCATGGATTAGCCATGGTCAAATACCAAAGGCTAAAACTGCCTCCCAGTATATAGACTGCTGCAGACTACTGTACTAATACCAGGAACTACACCTGGCCTATGTCGGAATACATGAATATATCAAGCCCCCCAAACCACATTATATTGCTTGACTGAAAATTCCCAGACATACACTGGGAGCATTTTACTATCACCAACACAGTAGGAGAAAATTACCCAGATTCCATAAACCAAAATGCCCAGGAAAATTGTACCACTCCCACAAGAGGGGTAAGCATACTGGATGTGATAATCAGCAACATGTGTACTGGATGGCAAGATGAGAAGTGTACCCCTCACTGGTAAGACCAGACCATAGAGTAATCACACTGGATATACACATCCTGACCCCAGTCCCTGGCCAGAATACCACAGTGAAAAACATGTGTAAAGCATAGGTTGAATCCACAAAAGGCCCTGTGCAGGTGCAGAATATGGGACACACCACAGAACATGTTATACAGGCATTCCATGAACACAGCCAGGAATGCTTGGAGTATGCAATCACAAATAACAACAACACACAATGCCATACACGCAGGCATCTGGCATGCTGGGCACCAGCCATTACCAAACCATGCAAGAGAATGAGGAAGCTACCACATGATAGAGCAAACATAAAAAGGGAAGTAATCACTGACCAGTAGTATGGCAATAACATATGTCCACACATACAATCCACTAAGTCCAGCCACAACAAGTAGAATCTGTGAATCCAGAGGCAATGTGGCACCAGTCCCAAGTACACAGACAACCACAACACCCCCCAATAAATACAAATATATGTAATAGTTGCATCCATGTATACAAACCAGAGGTTGAGCTCCACCAACTCAGTACTGTCAAAACTGTCAGGAGGAGAAGGTAACCACATACACCACAAACCCAGTCCCACATAGACCTACCACAACTGTAAACCAAACACATAAACACAGACAAATATTCCCGGAGGCCTTAATTACAAACACACCACACCAACAGAAGCCTCCAAAGCAGATCCCAAGCAACCACAACCTTCAAACATAGCACATGCAACGAATAGTACGCAAAGCTGGTGTGCCAAACAGTCACAGGCCAGATGGAGAAACAACATGCCTGATACAGTCGTAATAGGTGTCTGTATAGCCAGACACACTGCTGTCCCACTCACCAGACTGAACAAGGGAAAGGGTAGAGTAAGCTGCCTGTAGGCTGCCACAAAATGCCACATAACACAAGTACGCAGGTCACCCCAAAGCAAGCAGAAATATGATGCATTCAATGTCCATGCTGGTGTGAATTACCTGAGATGTACCTCTCTGGTCAACATCAAAAGAGACATGGATGGTCCCTCTGAGTATGTACCCCAGGGCGGTATGACACTGGCTGTGTGCAGCATCCAACCCTCACCAAGAATGATGCCACAGTACAAACACAGAATGCTAATATTTAACAGCTGGCACAGTTACAGCTGTCAGTCCAAGAGGGTCTAATGTCTGTCTGCTTGAGATGTCAAGCATGACAAGCCATGCTGCTGTTCCAGGGATGGCTTGCAGCTGTTACCCGTGTGCATCTGGATACTGGATAAGGCCTTTGCCGCCTCCATAGAGCCGTATGTAGGCAAGGCCAAAAAGACTACCCACCCTAGAAAACATAAGTGGTAGGAAAGATAAGGGTAATGCTGACCGATGCCAGATGTGTAAACTGCAATATGCATGCCCCTGAGGCACTTCCCATTATGGAGAACATTGATGTCTGTGCAGTGACAGAAGCCTGCTGCAAGCCTAGTGATAGCACACCAGCACTACTAGGTTATACCACATATCATGTGTTATGGCCCCAACACCTGCACCAAAACATCAAAGGAGGGGGAGTATCCATATGCAGCACAGACACCCATATTGCCAGGTAAATGACAATGCACAAAGCAGCGGAGACCACCCATGTGCACATAACTGTAGTCAAAATTGCTGTACAGTCTGTAGCATGCGACAGACCACACTCTCACACACAAGAACTCCAACCAGACATCCGAAGACACTGGACAGTATGAATGTCCCACCAAATACCAGACAAGGTACACACAAATTACCACACAGGTGTCAAACCATTATGTATGCAAGGAGTAATCAGAGACCTAGGGACACAGGTCGATATTAATCTGTCATGTGACACCCACAATGCCAATGTGGCTATGAAGATTGTCGATACTGGACACCGTATCATGAAAGGATTCACATCAACATCAACAGAGGTCACTGTGCCGCTGTACTGTTCCCATATCAGACCCATAATCTAGTATAATGACTCATATGGGATGTACCGTACGTGACACCTGCAGCGGTTCGGAAGACCTCATAGTTACCCCACCAACAGGATAAAGGGTGTGAAATATATGTCATATGCTGCCTGGCTGTAGACACCCCAGCTGACTGCAATCACACACTGCCTACACAGAGGCATTGTATGTCTGTTGTACAAGGCCATGTCCAACACAGGAGTAATGGACATGCTCCACCACAGGAAATCAAAGCCATTGGAGCTGTGAGAGTCACAGATGTCAGCCTCAACACATAATGAAATAAGATGTGCTGGAGGGACAGATACATAACCCAGTGGCTCCCCACACCCAGAAACAGGATCCCAATCCATGGTAGGCAGAGCCCCTCACTGACACCCCTCAACAGGAATATTGCCAAGTGGATGGATGACCGTACATGTATACTGGGGGCCCTAACTGTGTCACGACCAGACAGAGGCACAGTGAAGAACTTCATAAATGGCCATAATTGAACATAGCAAGGGGTGGCGAAAGACACACACACTCTGGCTAGGCTTACTAATGGCCTAGGGTGTATAGCCTAGTATGAACCCATGAACCTATGAAGATACAAAACATACAGGACACTAAGGATAATCACAAGGGTTACCCAACTGATGGTAGGAACCATGTTGGGCATCCACAGATATGCTCCGAATCACACAGATATTACAAACAACATACCAAACACACACACATATTGCTAACATACAACCTGTCAGGTGCAGTGCAAACACTCAATACTCCCGAGTGCAAAATACCTATCCCAGCAGACTGATGGTCCCCTGACATTGCAGATGCTGAGGTAACAGCCATCATCTGCAAAGCAGAACACACAGCAGCAAAGGTATGTGATGGTGTCCTGTGCTGAGGCCAACATGGACTCCAAGAATAATGGAATGCCAAATCACACTACTGCCCAATGTCAGCCTTACCACAGGATATGTACCCAAAGAGCAGTGTACAACAACAGTGGTCCATCACAACAAAGGTGTTGCCTGAATGGATACTCCAAACTACCACCCCAGGATCCTGACAAGCTTGTTCTGCACAGCTATGGAAAGGATCAGTATGTACCGCAGACAGAAGGCTATTGTGGACCTACTGATACCAGACCCTACACAGTGTGGCTGTTGTAACTGCAGAACCTGCCCATAAACATGTCTGACCCATTTGAAGCAGTCATTAAGGTCATTGATGAGGGCAATGTGGTCCACACAGCGTAGCTGGACCATGCACATGCTTCTAGACAATACCGTACGAGTTCAGTATGGATATGTTCAGCAGCTTAAATATATACCCCTATGTCAGTAGAGGGGTTGCAAACCAGACCAAGGACAGAACTGACATGGTCAGACATGCCGCATCCATGTCAGACTACAAAGCGGATATGAGTGGCATCCCACAAGGCCTGGTCTTGGCCCCCCCCTCGTTCTGTATATATGTCCCATAGGTATAGGCCAACATGGAAGGACTGTGACTGAACATGTATGCAGAGGAGTACAAACAGCCCACCATATCCGACCCCCAGCTGACACAAGCAACCCACAAAAGGGCCACCTACAAACAGACAACTGTAGCCATGTCAGCAAGCTAATTGCAGAACTGTGTATAGACAACCACCGTGGATATACAGTAAGTGCCCACAAATTACCACACAGGTGTTAACCCATGAGGTACCTAACATGTAATGTGAGACCTGGGTACAAAAGGTGATAAATATCCTGCACTGGACAAACATGTGGCTGTAGTGTTCACAGAAACATGTACCATATACCCACCCAAACATGAAGGTTGGCAGATGTAGATAAGGGAAACTCACTGTGGCTCTGCAGCCATCCTCCATCAGCGTCACAACTGACTACAATAGCCGCTGTGGGATATACCACAGCAGACACCTCCATCAACTGTAAAGTCCACAACAGTACCCCACCAGGGGTAGCAAAGACCATGAACAGATGCCATGTGTTGCCTGAGTAAACAAACTGCAGCCCCACACACCGCCATCCTTCCCAGCTAAAGGAAAGCTGTGCCTGATGTATGAAGCCATGTCCAACCTGGAATGAATGAACATGTTGCACCTTGTACAATCTGAATGGCAGTGAGCTATGCACATGAGAGACCTGAACCCCAGCACTGTCATGCATAGGACAAGCTGTACAGAATGATCCATAACACAGAAGGCACCCCCACTCTTCAGTAAACTCCTGGTACAGGTCAGCCAGAGAGCCACATATTGACACCCCTCAAGAGGAATCCTGATGAGTGTATGGGAGATGGTAGGCTAACCCTGGGTATCACTGTTATGTCAGAGGTAGGCGGAGGCACAGTATATTAACCATGACATATGTCATGGCAAACTCCAGTTACAATGTGTGTCGAAGGACAAACACATCCTGTGACTAGCATCAGAAATGGCCTAGGGAACATCGCTAGTGTTTGCCAATGTCCACCCATGTTGTGGAATACACTAGCAATGTTCGACGAGCCTGGTGTAGGTAGTCCATATCTGAACATATTGCAACATGGTCATATGTGCACAACTGGCCCCTACACAGTTTGTTGTGCTCACTATGAAGATGTCAAGCAGTCATAGGACTAAAGCCCAGGATACTGTCCACCACAGTGAAAGTACTGAACCAGTACACTATACGGTACTACAGTGTTAGGTCATTATGAAAGTATGTTGAGAGAACTGTCTGCAAAGTATCCCATGCAATCCCTGCAGGCACAGTATAATCCCTGTTGTGGCAGACACGAAGCAGTTGGCCAGTTAGTACACAACATGACACCCAACACACAACCATAAACATGAGATATTGTTGAAGTTCACACACACCCAAATATGTGGTGGACTTCAGAGTGCAACATATGGAAAGCTCACACTGGGCATGCTCGCACACTTTGATAAATGAGGCATATGTCAGACAACATGCCATGGAAAGGCTGAACTGAGCATGCCCAGTAATTCGGATAGTGCGCTCTGCTAGTGCGTTTCCCTCAAGTGTCATAATATAGTTAGGTAGGGGTTCAAATCCTGCAATTGCTCAATGTGTGTGTGTGTGTGTGTGTGTGTGTGGGTGAGTGGGGTTTGTGTGTGTGAAAGGCTGTGAGAGGGAAATGTCCCTTTTGGCAACTGGGAAAACACACTACAGGATGCACATTCCCCTTTCTAAACACTGATGATGTCAGCACCCTATAAGTACAGCAGGAGAAGGGAAACCTCCCAGTAATGCGAATAGTGCGCTCCGCTAATGCACCCATCTTGAGTGTCTTAACATAGTTAGGTAGGGATTTGAATCCTATACATGCTCAGTGTGTGTGGAGGGGGTTAGTGTGTGTTCAAGACTGTTTGAAAGAAGTATCCCTTTTGCCAACTAGGAGAATACACTACAGAATGCACATTCACCTTTCTAAACACTGATGATGTCAGCACCCAATAAGTAAATCAGGAGAAGGGAAACCACCCAGTAATGCGAATAGTGGTTTGAATCCTGCAAATAGCAAGTGTGTGTGTTTGGATGAGGGGGGTTAGTGTGTGCGCAATTTTGTGTGAGGGAAATGTCCCTTTTGGCAACTGGGAGAACACACTACAGGATGCACCTTCCCCTTTCTAAACACAGATGATGTCAGCACCCTATAAGTACAGCAGGAGAATGGAAGCCTCCCAGTAATGCGAATAGCGCACTCTGCTAATGCGTCTCTCCCGAGTGTCGTAATGTAATTAGGTAGGAGTTTGAAATCTGTAAATGGCATTGTGTGTGTTTGGATGTGGGGAGTTTGTGTGTGTGTGCATTTCCGTATGAAAAATATGTTAGTTTTGGCAACCAGGAGATCACACTACCTGATGCACATTACCCTTTCAAAATACTGATGTTGTCAGCACCCTATAAGTACAGCCAGAGAAGAGGAATTATCTAGTAATCAGAATAATGACTTAGTTAGGTAGGGGAATGAATCTTGCAAATGGCAAGTGTGCGTGTGTGTGGGGGTAGTAGGGTGTGTGTAAATGCAAGTGTGAGAGAACAGATCCTTTTGGCAAATACTACAATACACCAGATGCTGCATATTCCCCCAGTAAACACAGGGGATGTCACCACACTATCAGCACAGCCAAACAGGGCTAGTTGGCTAGTAATGCCAATAGTGCGCTCTGCTAGTGTGTCTATTACCATTGTCAGAGTACAGATAGGTATGTTTTGGTAACCCACAACTGCCATGTGTGGTTGTGTCACACAGTATGACCTTGTGTGGGTCTTTGTACATAACAATGCATGCCATTGCCTAAACCAGCAATGGCATTGCACACATGATGTATGTGTGTGACACATACACATAAATACCTGTGACCTGCAGTAGTTACCATGTCTGACACATGCCTCGAGTGGATAAATAGTATTTGCAATGTATACCAATATGACTGTGTCTTACTGTGCAGGGTCCGCACATGGTATGTCTCTATACAGTGTGGGTGTATATGGTAAAATACCTACAGCAGGGGATACACGTCTGGTCTGGGCCATATAGTGTACATGTAGTCGATGTACAGGTGCTGCATGTTCCCACCTGTTGTGGTAGTGGTAACATGTCATTCCACTGCAATTCAGTGACCACATGCTGTGAACCCTTCAACTAGTGTGTTGTAGCTACAGTAATGCTCACGCACAATGTTTGGCTGGATGCAGTCCAGCCATATAAACACAGTTCTTGAGACTGTCATATTGCCAGTGTTGTTTTGGAGGATAGGTGGTCTTCCTGTGTATGGGAGGGTTGTGTGTGCCAGGCTATGAACCAGATGGCAGTCCGACACACTGTTAGCTGCACATGATTAGGCCCTGATGCTTTGTGCTGTGCCAACAACCTGGAGGTGTGTGTATCTGTGGTACCTTGGGATACCACCCCCCTGTCCATGTGTGTTACATGTGTAGGGGACGACAGGCATGGTATGGGGCATAACCTGTCAGTGATGGGTAACACCTGTGAGCCATGAATCAGGAATCTGGTACTGCACAGACGTTGCAGTTCACCGTGCTGAGGACAGTGTCTGGTGCATGCATCTTCTGGTGTACACTGCTGTTGTTGTGTAGCAGCACTGTTAGTGTCCTAACCTGTGTGATACCCACAGAGGTGGCTATGTAAACCATGTCCTACAGCATAAGGCAGTATGTGTGTACCAAGGAGCTTTGCCATTATACATCAGGCCATGGGTGTCACGTGCAAGATGACCCTTGCACATCATTGTGGCTTCCCTAGCATGTAAGCACACATTGACAGCCAGCGGATACCCTATGAATGACAGTGGAGACTGAGCATAATGTAGACATACAACACCCTTCCCACATATAGTGGTAGCATACCTGGTGAGGGTATGTTGGCAACCAAGATCAGGCTCATACTGGCCTGTGCCACATGCTGAGAGATCCATTCTATGTTCCCTATCATGTAGTCCAGGGAGGTATGTCTCAGGTCAGCCATACTGGCATGGTCAATGAGTGAGTCATATGTGTCCATGCCTCTGACTGACCTGTATGCATGTGTTCTGTGGTGGACCATAGTGCCCCTGAGGCATATCACTGTGACCTTCACCAGATACAGTCTGTTGAGCGGGACCCCAGTGCAGCACCCAAGACAGGTACCTGACACATCTGTAGCAGGTGTGTTGTGTAGCCCTACAGGCTGTGAGTGTGTGGCACAGGGGATGTGTGTGCCATGTGTGGCATGTACTCTGTTCCAATGGAACATATGCCTGTGTGCCAGCTGCGGAGGTGTGTGATGCTCAGGCAGGATGCTATTCTGAGTCTCCACGTATGCCCCAGTGTGTTCAGCATGCTGTCAGTGCATGTCAATGTCTGACTTGTATTGTAGTCACTGTAATATATTTTATTTATTTATTTATTTATCCTACATTTGCTGACCGGGATAGTCCGACTGGATGCATGTCCATATCCAGGGGAGGCCCAGGGAGAAAAGCTACAAGGGTAAGCAGATACAGTATTACATAATACCAGCATTAAATATTACAGACAGATTATTTACAGAGATTACATAAGTAAGCAAGTTAAACATGTTCCACAGGTTAATGTTAGTCCTGAGCACAAGTCAGGATTAAATTAAATTACACAGTAAACTGGTTCACAGATTTTACACATTTGAGTTAGCCAGGCTTGATACATTTACATAGCCAGTTAAGTGACAAATGTTGTTTGAGTCTAGTGTTAAATTGACCTAAGGTGGAAAGTAGGGTAATATCAGCTGGAAGTGAGTTCCAGGATCTACTTACAGAGTTTGCAAAGAGAGAATCACCGGCTGTGTTATTAAATTTTCTAGTCTGAATTAGTAGTTTGTTAGAGGATCGAAGTGGTCTAGGATTGTTATAGGGGGTGATAATATTTGAAGTGCAGGAGTATTGTCCGGATTATAGAGGATTTTATAGGCCATAATCAGTTGGTTATACTGTATTAGGCTGGGTATTGCAAGCCAACCAAGATGATTTAGATTGATGCAATGATGTGTCCTAAAAGGCAGCCCAGTGGCAAACCTGGCAATGTGGTTGTAGCAAATTGAGTGTTTGTTAAGGACAGTCTTGTTCATATTCGAGAGTAGAGGGGATGCATACAGAAGGGTTGAAAGAAGGTGTGAGCGAGCTATGGCACCTTTAGCTGGAGGGGCTAGGAAGGCTTTTATTCTGTAAAGTGACCCTAGTTTTTTATTGTTGGCTTTGATAATTTGGTTAACATGTAGGTCACATTTGAGATTATTGTCTATGATGACACCTAATAGTTTAGTAGATGGGTCAGGGGAGATTATTGTGCCATCAGTTGATGTTATGGTAAAGGTGAAAGCGGTAGACCTACGTGTTGGTGAAATAACAGCAGTTTAGTTTATTTGGGATTTAGGATCAAACGATGTTCAGAAAGCCAGTTTTCCATTGTATTAAAGGTAGTCTGGGTAGCTGGCCATAACTCTACTGGAGATGTGGCTGAGCAGATCAGAGTAGAGTCTTCAGCATATTGGATACAGCTGACTTTTGGGATGACAGTATAAAGGTCGTTAATGAAGATGGAGAACAGCAAGGGCCCTAGTATAGAGCCTTGTGGTACTCTGAGGGTGTTAGGTAGAAGGTTAGAGAGTTTGTTCTGCCAGAGGCCAGCCCTGCTGTCGACCATGCAGGTAGGATTGAAACCATTGGAAGGCTCCAGTATCTAGACAGAATGTTTGCAGGGTGTGGATTACAAGTTGGTGATCAACCATATTGTATGCCTTGGAAAGATCCAAAAAGAGGGCTGAGGATATATAATTAGTGTTGCAAGTATGGTTTATGGTATTAGTAAAGGCTAGGAGGCCTGAAGTAGTGCTGTGATGAGGATGGAAGCCATGCTGAGTGTCTGCCATAAGACGATTTTGGATTAGGTGGTGCATGAATTGTCTATGAATAAAGTTTCCATAATCTTTGCAAGTGGAGAGAGTATAGCTATTGGCCTATAATTGGAGAATTCAGTAGAGCTGCCTCCTTTGTGAAGTGGGATTACATATGATATTTTCCAGATGGTGGGAAATTTAGATTCTACCATGGTTCATTTGATTACTTTTGAGACGGAGTAAGCAATAGCATCATATGATTTTGATAGGTACTCGGCAGGGAGTTGATCAGCAGAAAGTGTAGTGGGTTTCACTGTTTCAATCAAGGTACGGAGAAGTGAAGTGGCAACTGGTTGGCAGCTGAACGCAAGTAGGTTTCTAGGGGTGCTACTTTCAGGACCAGGGGAGCTAGGAGGTAGATGGCTAGCTAGGGCCTGAAATGTCTCAGTAAAGAACTGGTCAAAACTATCAGAAACATCTTCAGGGGTTTTATCAATAGTAGCAGCAGGGATTGATGTTGAAGTTTGTCCAGGATGTAGTATATATGACATGCCACCTGACAGGGTATGGCATTACTGGGTTCAGAGAGCCCAGTCCCCAGATTGGCTGTGTGGTGGCATCCCACACATGTGTTGTACATTCCTGGCCAAGGGTGATGGCTGACTGCATACATGTGGCAGCTGTGACATTGCCACATGACTCACATAAACCACAACTGGACCATAGAGGTGATTCACAGGTTACCTTTGCACATGCTACCCTAGTAGTGTGATTGCCATGGTGAGTACCAACACATAGGGCCAATGGGGAACAACATACTGAAGGTGTGTATGTGTGGGTGTACTGCTACTGTTTTATAGCACTGGCATATATGACTGCACACGTGGGTACATGCCAGGTAAGACATGTGCAATGTGTCACAGGCAACGTACATGCGTACAGGGCAGACAGTGACGTTCTGTCATGTGTAAAGTTGACATACGTATCATACGCTATGCAGATGTCACTAGGAGTCTACAGAAGCACTGTAACTCTGCATTGCAGGTGTAAGCAGTGTTCCAGGGAACCCCAAGCGAACATGCATGCAAACAAAGCTACAGTAAACAGGGCTGGAAGTAGTGCATTGTACAACAAAGAAGGGGTAACAATAACAGTAAGTAACAATGCAAATATGTAGGCACTATCAACATGTTCCCAGGAATACACAGTGCAGATGCCCATGACAGAACTGATATTATGTCATAGTTATTTGTGATTTGGATTACATTGGTACTGCACACATATCTACATGCGCGAACATCCACATTGCATAGTCGTTGTGGGCAACTTGACACCATTACTGTACATGTCCACCATTGCATATCACTACTTGTGTTAGCTTTCCCCCTTTGCTACCCATGTATGCGGCTATCTGTTGACAACCTTACCACTGGCATGCAATTATGTGCAGCTGTTACACTTTGGTATGTACTATGGGTGCAGATAACAATTCAGGACTTTCATACAGTTACTGCAGCAGGCATGCTGGGATATACACACAGTCATAGCAGCACACTGTACTGTTACCAACATGATACTACCAATACAATTCTATGTAGTCACCCTGTGCATCAGCAACGTGTTTACCTGTTCCCGCAATGATGTTGGAGATTGCAGGAGGTGGCACAGTGTCATCATATGCACAGGGTGTGGATTAGGTATGCCTGAGTCAGCCACTGATACCACCAATTGACATGTGTGTGTATCTGTGTTGGTGAGGGGCAGCAGTACAGCGTGGGGCAGTGTTGGTGCACTGTGTGCATGTATGTGGTTGCCCTAGGTGTTAACATTTCACATGTGTGTATGCCCGCACACAGTTCCACCTCATGGCTGCCATATACAGGGGTTTGTGGACAGCCACAGACTACACCTGGCAGGTCATACAGATCAGTGTCTGTGGGCACGGACACGGTACCTGTGCCTGGCAGGGGTGCTACGGACTGTATCCAGTACTACACCAGACTGGGTACTGTCATCAGAAGCAGGAGTGCATTGACTGGACACAGGTCCCTGTTGGGACTGTCTAGAGCCACGTGCACATGGTCTCCTGGGGCGTTCTGATGACAGCACAGACCCAGCATTGCTGGGGCTGCTGCTGGCACTATGGGGGCATGCACGAGCCTGTTGTCATCCATGCCGACTGCCAGCTGCTGCTGTTGCTGGCATACGGCCACATCGACACCGCAAGCGCCCACCATTGCTCTGGCTCATGGACATCTGGTTGTGGAACTGCTGTAATATGTCCCCACAATGTCTATCTACGACATCGGTGAAATTACGGATAGCATCCGTAATGTCACGCATACTGTCTGTCATGGCTGTGCGACATGCTCTCAGCTCCCTCAGACCCTGTCTGGTGTACCTTTCCATATGCGACTGTGCCTGCATGACAGTCCAAAACATAGCTGAGGTTGACAGACCTCTTTGGGCACGTCGGCAAAGGCAGTACGCCCATGGATGCTCCCATGAGAACCCATGGGCAACTGTCTGTGTGGTACCATCAGAGGACCCTGCCCATGGCTGCTGTGTGGAGATGCATGTGCCACAGGTACCACATTACCCTGGTATATGCCCACTGTATCCTGTCCATCACCTAGGGACAATGGTGACAAAGGATGTACTGGCAGGATGACTGTGCGCAATGATGGGGTTGACAGCTGTGTACTTTCAATTGGCTGACCAATGGCGGACCCTGACACACCTTCCTGTACCATTACACAAATATCATCATTACCAGTACCAGTGGCACAAGATTCAGGTTCCCTGCTGCAGGTCACCAGAGCAGCACCAGAACCTGTGGGAGGAAGACAGGAAACACAGTTTACAGTCTCCAGACATTGTTACCAGTGATGCACTTCTACACACATGCACACATGGACACATGCACATATGCACACATGGACACAGGCACACATGCACACATGGACAAAGGCACACATGCAGACATGCACACGTGGACACATGCACACAGGCACACATGCACACATGCACACAGGCACACATGCACACTTGCACACATGCAGACATGCACACATGGACACATGCACACATGCACACATGGACACATGCACACATGGACACATGCACACATGCACACATGGACACATGCACACATGCACACATGCACATGTGGTCACGTGTACACATGCACACATGCACACATGCACACGTGGACACAGGCACACATGCACACGTGGACCAGGCACACATGCACACATGCACACGTGGACACAGGCACACCTGCACACATGCACACATGGGCACAAGCACACCTGCACACATGCACACCCCGTAGTATACACACAGAGCACTACTGAGTTACACTACTGTTACTAGCATTATCAGGACTACTATAGGTTATGTTAAACACACTCGCCAACATGGATGGCCTGCCTTGCTGTAACCCCAGAGGGACCTGCAGAAATGATGAGATTAATGTCAGTGGGTGCAACTGTGCCATTGATATTGCACATGATACAGTGTACAGAACAGTCAAGTGTACATATGGCATATTACCTGCATGCTCCATGTCGTGCTGCTGTGTGGAACCAGCCTCCATCATAATGCAGGTGTACTGCTGTTGTTGTTCTGGGGCTGGAGCCACAACACTTAGGAGTAGCCCCTCCAGTCTGGTGAGGGGGGGATGTGTGGCCACCCCACCTCCTGTGGCAACCTGTTGCCTGTGGATATCTGATGCACGTCGACGGACACTTCGGATTAAATCACTGCAGTGATATCGTACCTTCTCATATGTCCTGTTATGCGTGCCAGTATCATTTACCCTATGGACAAGGTCTTGCCACAGTGCAGCCCTCTCCTGCTGATTCTGACTGGTGCGGGAAAACAGGATGTCATACTCCCGCACCAGGCTCTGGTGGATCTCCTCGTCTTCCGCTACAGAGTAGGCGGGATTATGCTGATGCGCCATCTCCCTGGAAGAGAACACAAACAGGATATCAGCAGACTATGTCAGCAATATATGGCACACATACTATACATGATACTCATGTGTAGTGATATACTACTACTCCCATATGTTGCATGTGTGTGTGTCGTGGTGGATACACAGGTACATGGCCAGATATCAGTGCTCAGCCAACATCTGTGCAACAATACCTGCCACATTCCACACAACATAGTAGCATGCCCCATCGGTCAGCACACACTGACAGGTCCAATGCACAACCTCACTCTGGGGGTTCATCCCAAGGTACTGTATGTGGGACGCCGTCCACTACTGTGATGTGGACAGAAGTTACTTGGCCTGGATATACATATCCCACCACCACCACCAGCACAGTAGACTACTTTGATATGTATGTGATTAGACAGTTATTCACTTGCTGGGACTGAGATGATATCCATGAAGCACACTGGGCCAGTGGAAGCCACAACCCACACTGCTGACCCCTGTGCAAATGCTTACCATGGACATGCCACAGATTGCATGGAACTTGCACACACATTTCTAACCCAGACCCTATGCACAAAGTTTAGGCATCCTGTCCGGTGAACCCCAGACAGAGGCAGATTGTATAACAATAGCAGGAGGCTACTGCAGGACAGAGCACATTCACATTAAGGGAAGGCATCTGTGGTCAGCACTGGTACTACGCTACGGTCCGTCATAACAACGGCCACGCCCTACTCTGGGAGGGAAATGGCCACAAACACTATGGATGACCACAAGGCCTTCTTCAGTTATGTTACACATATGGATCACATGCCTCAGATATGCTCTGTGTTAATACACACCTACTTTACATTCACCAAACACATGGATATTGGCAACAGTCTTGCAGACATGTTCGGTGCACATATCCCCCTCTTTCTCCCCCACCAGTTGAAATATTTATCACAGCTGTATGTAACCTCCCTATCATCTCACATGTCCAGGTGAGGGCCGCCCTCAGCAGAGCAGAACACACAGCATCACTGTGACCTCATGGTATCCCTGGATGTGTGCTACCTGCACTCCGAGAGGAAATACAACCGCATATAACACTGATAATTTATCTTGGCCATACTACAGGATATGTACCTGGACAGTGGCATACAGTGACAGTGGTCCCACACCACTAAGGAGGCACCTCAACTGACCCTGGGAACTACCACATCATATGCATAACTGGCCTGGTCTGCTAAGCTATGGAATTATGCAGTATGGGATGCATATGCAGTGATATCGGGTACCTGCAGACACTTGTTCCCAGCCAGTGTGCCTTTGTGATGGGCTGATCCTGCCTTTTGAACCTGGCTGACCTTTCAAAGCAGTCACTACAGCCATTACTGGGGGCAACGCACAGACAACTGCTGCCAGGATCATGGCCTAAGACTGATTGACATGTAATTTATGGTCATCCCCTTTTCGTGGAACTACGTACACACAACATATCACATGGACATACCTATAGATACAGACCTATGACACATTTGGAGGGTTCACAGTATGCACACTATTAACCTGCTACTTTGCATTACTTGTGTTTGTCGCAGCTGGTTGTGTTACCACTGCTTCTGCTTGCTGCTGCTACTGTCACTGCTGACAGCTTTGTGTGACAGAGTCACAGTGTATATATATATTTTTTTGTTCTCTCTCTCTCTCTCTCTCTCACTTTTCTCTCTCCCTCTGTCCAGACAGTGCAATGAATGTATTGAATGTGTGGAGTGTTAGTACTGGATGCTTTTGTAGGTATCTGCATAGGTCCATGTGATGGCCTCTGCACCAATTGTAAGCCAGCATTTGCTAATTGCAT
Source organism: Protopterus annectens (assembly GCF_019279795.1). NCBI lineage: Eukaryota > Metazoa > Chordata > Ceratodontiformes > Protopteridae > Protopterus > Protopterus annectens. The sequence continues at coordinate 144,965,704 of NC_056725.1, forward strand.
ACAGCCAGTTGTGTACTGATTGCAGTTCTCACTGTGATTTCAGGTCAGTGCTATAAAAGGGTATGTGGGATAGGCATTGCCCTTTCAGATTGTAAGGGCGGGGACCATGCTGGTATGCTGTGGACAGTGTTCTGTGAGTGTAAAGGTTAGTATCTCTCTCATGATTCAGGCTGTGTTGTAGATTCACATTTCTCCATTCCTCTCTCATGTTCCCTGTAGTAAGTGTGTATGCACAATGACTCCTACAACTATATATATATATATATATATATATATATATATATATATATATATATACATATACATACATTTATATATGTACTTTAACTGACATTATTACCTACAAGCTACCAACTAGCATGGCTGTTTGTGTTCACACAGTACTACTGTGGGAATCCAGTAGTTTTGACAGTAATTCTACATGACATGCTTTGGGTACTACACATCCTATATTCCCTTTACATTCATCCCTACTATTACATGTTATATTTATTTTAGCACAATGTTCTTGTATAAGAGTCATGGCTTACTGGTAGGTCATACAAGCTAGTGTTTCCAAGGTCCTGGGTTCGGGACTGACAGTGGGATTTTATTTTGCTTTTGAACTGAGTACAGGACCTGTCAATCAAAGTGACTAAGGCACTTTTAAGCAGTTGTAACCGGGTTAGTGCTGGTTTACGTGGAGCTCACACATGCGCACTGGTGGTTAGCTGCGCGCACACATGCGCACACCCGCTTACAACCGCTTAACAGTGCTTACTCTGGTGCACACCCGCGCTATTTTCTTTGAAAGAAATGAAAATGGGGAGGCAGGAAAGTGGTGAAAAAGGGGTCACAAAGAGGGTAAGACAGTAGGGAAACAAGCTTGGGATTTGCAGGAGGGATGTAGGTAAGGCCCATTTCTTCATCAGCAACAGCTGTGCATATGTATGTAATTTGGTGTGACATTTGAAACCTTCCACCCCTGAGAGAGGTGTCAGGACAACAATAATACTTGTTGTACAGCCAATTATAATTGATAGATTCCATGTGCAGCAGACATGTGTGCAGAATGGGCAGATATGTATGGGGAGTAATTTTTTTGTGGGTACAGAGTGTCCTTTTTTTTTTTTTTCAGGTGAAAGTGGTATGTCAGGTGAAGGAAGTTGGTACAGCTGGGGAGGTAGGTTGGGTAGGTAAACAGACAAGACAAACAAGACCCATACAGGGGCAGTGTATGACATGTGTGGGGGGGTTACACAATCGACGGGGACGGAGGTTTGGATATCCAGAGCCCATGAGACCACAGATGGCAACAGTGGAACTGATATCCCCACCCATAGGCAGTTGCCACTGTTCCTTCACTGCCCAGGATGGGGCTATGCTGGGGGCTGTGTAGGCCGGGCAATAGGCATGCCCGTTAGTTGTACCACCCGTGCCTCAAGCTGGCGTAGGGGCTCGAGAACAGAGTCCCGAATCTCCCTACGCACCACAGTCCGGACGCTACGGAGGGTGAGTGGTGGTTCTCCTCCAGCCACACTTGCAGAAGAAGGGCGAGCCCCATCCCCTGCAGCACTTCTACCCGCAGGTGGCACAGGGTCACCGGAGGAGGGTCCGGACTCGGCACTAGTGCCAGGTGCACTCGCCAGCTGAGGTGGGAGAGGTGGGTCCGCTGGAACCCGCCTTTCCTGTCGTCCTATGTTTTGCATTATGTCATGACAGTTTGGGTTAGTGACATATAATACCATTCACAATTAGTTGTAACAGCATGCATTAGTATTCCCATTAACCAAACACCCAGATATTCACACCATTGAACAGCATGCATAACACATGCATAATTTGAACAGGACAAATGTCCAGGGGTGTTAATTGTGATTGCACATACCATTTTCACGTGGAATGAGTTATATGTGGTTATAGGGTGGGGTGAAGAAAATAATATTAACACCTTCAAATACCAATACATATGCTGTACATTTCTAATAGCTACAGATATATACACACTACTGTTCTAACTACAGTTTCCTATATGATAACTATTTCAACTTGGTGATAAGACTGTTACTGCAACATCAATATACATTTTATTGTTCTTCATACACATTCATATCTAGCTTTGTTCAGCTACATCATCCTGCTACATTTGCTTTATATAGCTGTAGACAAGTGTGGATGTTTGGTATATCAGACAATCATCCTATCTGCATATTGCAGACTTCGAGCAACATATCCAGATTTTGGGATACACATTCCAGATGCAGCAACACTTTTAACAGATTTCGCTGTTTGGTTTTGATTCTCACATGCATTTCATTCTGTCTTGACTGCAGTATACTTTATTCAGGGGTTATTACTACTGCATTGATGGATTCGTGACACTTTCTCACACTCTCTCACTTGCTTTCATTTTACTATTCAGGATGGTACTTACTTCTAGGCTTTATTGACATGTTTTACCTGTAGTTATTACAATCCTTTCCAGCAGTCTCACTTCTGTCATGTTTCAGTATTTCAACAGGGATATATTTCACACATGTGATTTCATCATCTTCTGCAGCTATACTTTTCAGCCTGCTGCAGGTTGTGTACTATTTTCTTACAGGTGGGGCATTTTTATTTCAGAATTTATGTCAGACATTTCATTTTTCGGTTTAACTTATAGGCTGAAACACACTTTTGTAATCAAGCAATACTTGCAGACACTTTCACACTGTTACTTGCACATTTTATTCCTTAGTGACTACACTGCACTCTTTTGCTGACTGTCATACTTTTATATTTCTTTACAGTTACTGGTAGTGGATTACTGACCTGCCTGGTGGCGCAACCGCACCAGCCTACCGCCATAGGCTCTGCGGTTTGCAGAATGGACACCTGCAGCTGTAATATAAATGAAGTAACATTGGAATACACATCTCCATAATATCAGCTAGTTTAATTTCTTACATACATAATTAAATGTAACTTACTCAGTAGTGGGGCGTTGGGCGTTTGCCAGGCCTCCTGGATCCAAAGGTTCAGTTGGTCCTGCTTGCATCTCTTCAGGTCCGCATGGTGGTGACGGACCTGCTCACCAGTCCTTGGAATCCCTGTGGCACTGGTGAGATCATAAGCCAACCGGTCCCATGCCTCAGCCCTGTATGCTCCCCAGAGGACCTGGCCCTGCATGAGTTGGGCCTCATGATTGTGGACTAGGAGCCAGACCATGTACCTGGACTCCTCAATGCCCCACCTCTGTGCTCGAAAGCAACTACCCTCTCCTACTCCTGTCATTGTGCCTGCAGTTCAGTTCTACAGTCGTTTATGCTGTGTATTCCCACCTATGGGGCTTATATAGTCTGATTTTCCCGCACATATCTGTGATTGGCCATTTTGGAATTGTATCAACTTCAGTAAACCTGCATTGTCATGCTCCAGTTTGTATTCCTTCCTATATATCAGCTATTATTACATTTCTAGGTACTGCTGTCATGGCTTAGTGGTTTGGTACCTTGACTATGGTGTATAGTATCCTGGGTTTGAACCTGGCCACTGCTTTTTATTTTTCATGACTGTCTAGACATGCTGAGGGGTGTGTTTGTGTAAAGGCAGTTTTGATACGGCTTGCTCAACGTTGCCCGTCGGTTAGCTTGTTTGCGCGGTGCGCAGCTCCGCACAAACGGGGTACACTGGTTTAAGCCTCATTTGGCTATCAGCACACATATTACGCTCAGCTCAGTTAGGGGCACATAGATTTAGCATGTTAAACCACTGCTCCGCTACGGGCGCACATTTTGGACCAGTTAAACCACTGCTCACCTACGGGCAGATTCACTCACCCTGTTAAACTGTAGCTCAGCTATGGGCACATCTGGCATTTTTTATTCTTTTGTTACCTCACATTTCTTCAATATAAATGGGCTATTTCATTACATTTTACATAAAATGTGGTTTTATGTGTACATATTTGTTAGGGAATTGTTTCGTGCTTATTTTGCTAAAAATAAAAATTGGTGTTGTGGGGGCTCGAACTATGAATGCCTGCTCTTCAGCCAACATCTCTACCACTACGCTATTGCTTTCTGGCTTACTTTGCATATTTAGTTCTTATATGCTTTTCCACTGACTGCTAACTGTAGCTGTGCTACGGGCATGCCTGCGCAAACGAGCGCACTCACGGTTAAACATCTTTACAATTTAAAAAAATATATATAACATGTTTATTTATATGTTTTCTGTTCATAGTCTGTGGGGGCATGTGTTGTGTTTTGTTTATTCACATTTCCGTGGACTCTGTCGTGGGTGTTTACTTTGGGCACTTTTCCTCTTCTGGGGGCGTGTCCGCTTACAGGGCTCGGCCTACGGACACGCCCCCTACTGTCGTACACGGACCGTGTTAGCCTTAGGTGTGATTCAGCATGCTCTCATAAATATGCAAAGCATGCTGACATCACTCCGTTTAATGGCAGCCTCCGTGTATGAGTTATAACTCTTACATGGAGGCTTCGTGAATCCTGCCCAACATCTTTATGGCCTAATTTAATTTCAGATATTTTTCAAAGTTTGCTGCAGCTGGATTGTGATTAATCTCTGCTCTTCCAGTATCCTCTTTTGAAACATATACATTTAATGCATGTACATTTCTTTTCTTTTCTTTCCAGCAGGGCACAATGTTGATAGATTTTACCACAAGCAGCTTTACAAATACATTTTTCAACACAAGCATCTGTACAAATCAGTTTGATATACAAATGACATATAATTATTTACAAAATTCCAGCTAGTTGTGCTTGCATATGTTACACATCTACTGCTCTACTTTTCCTGGCATTACTGGCAGTACCTCCTATCATTGCATTCAACAAGAGGTTTACTATCTTTAGGGTTTGCAAGGACATGGCCACAACATTTGTTCCAGCACTGTACCTGGCATCCTGAACAGGTGTGATTCATGCATGGTAGAGGGTGAATGACATCACAGATGCCTCTGACCATGTGAAGTACCTCTGTCAGGAGTAGCAATGCTAGTTCCATAACCTTAGCTAGAAATTGAATTGGAGTACTACCTGAATGTGAACAATGTCTGCCGGATGAGGTGTCATCATGACTATGTCCACAGCCACAACCACATAGCAAACCATGCCTGTGTGTGAACACATCCATCACTGATATAGCAGTGGAAGTAGTAGCACTCCAGGAGCAGGATCTGGCATGTCAATGGTCATATCAGCTGACATCTGACAATGTACCAGCAGAATGACCTAATGGATGCATTCCTCCCCTACAGACAATCCAGAACAGACATTGCACAGTCTAGTGGGTCATTCATTCATTTATTTTGTCCAAGGAGTAAGACACACAGTTCATGCAGTCAGAATGCATAACATGCAGTAGTCTAACTAGCTGTTCTTTGGCCCTGATGGAACTTACCTGTGCTTCCATGATGGCCCTGCAGATTCCTTGGGTAGGAACTACTGATACACCAACATAAAGGGGAGATTGATAAGCATATCTTCTCTGAGCATGTCTACTGACACCCACGTGTGATACTTCACTTTCACAAAGGCTAGTGGGTGATTACTCCCTGCAACTGAGGTAACCACTCTGACCTCATCAAGCACATCCCAATCAACCTGTCTACTCTCCTATGGGTTTGAGTCATGGGTATGTGCATGCATAATGATTGTGTCCATACCGAGAGGAGGGGTGGGAGCTACACTCTCAGTGTAAGACACAACCACTGCATCCCCAGACTCTTCCTGTTCATCATTGACATCATTGTCAGAGGCTACTGATCCTCTAATCAGAAGGAATGAGATCCACAGTGCTGTTGCCATATAATGTCACCTTTGTCACCTGCATTGCTCAGATCACTGATTACAGTAATAATACACTTCTGCATGCATGCTGTGAAAGAAGCAGTGCATGTGCAGTACCATGAGGAAATGAAAATAGCAAGATAATGAAAGAGAGAAACATGAAGAGCACAGCAACTCATATTTCAAAACACATTTGAACATTAACATTACTTCAGTGGAATATAATCATCCCAAGTGCACATTGTACTGGTATATGCTCTGGAGAACATCAATTCCTGTATACCCTGTGAGGCTCTTTCCTCAATATTTGTCATCGAAAAAATACATAATGCTGTAATTTAAAACAACAGCTCATCACACACATGATCAACAATTAAACTGCTTTTAATTCTTTAGGTGAGAGCTGATGTGAAGTACTGTCTCTAAAGCACTTCACATCTTACGGCAAACAGCTAAGATATTGCCATCAGCCATGAATCTGCTTGGCTTTGGCATGCATCAGTTAGCAAGAAAAGTATTTAAAAAAATAAATGCAAGGGAACTTTTCCACAGAAAAAATCATATTTGCTGAAATGAATTACTCCAGTAAAGGAACACTGTATAGTGCAACAGATGCAGGGTTGTCTCACATACACACACACACACACACACACACACACACACACACACACACACACACACACACACACACACACACACACAAAATCATGTATAAAAATTATAGACCTCCTCTGAGAGTCATGCACTATTGTGTAGGCTTTGCGTGAAGCCTACGCAATGTTTATGTGTTAACGCGATGAGCAGCAGCGCTAATCGCATATGCATGCTGCTCATCACACTAACATGAATACAAGCATGATTCCATGGCCGGCCACTAGGAAACCATGCTGATCAGCACAAACACACATAGTAAACAAACAGGTTTGTCTATATGCAAACCTGTTAAGTTTTCTCAAGTAGACAGCACAAAGAGCTACATAAGGCAAATAATGCATGCTGTACACTGGCAGTGAAAGTACACTGAGTGTGCTGGTCACATAAATCATACATATGAATACAGTAATGAGAGGGGAAGGGAAACAACAAAGGGAACTACAATACATGGGTCACCAGACAAGAGAAGTTTACTGAAGACAGTGTGCACAGAAATCACAGAGATGTATACAGAAATATGTAAGAGGGGTGGGTAAATGTTCAAATTCTGGTATGATAGTTGATGCGAAGATGCTTATGTCACAAAGACAACTTTGTAATAATAAAACTTTGCAATACATATATCAGAATAATTGCTAGTACTCACAATCCCTGAGCAAATATAGGTAAATAAAAGGAGAGATGTCTTTATAGGATGTGACAGTTACACAAAATTACATTGTAACATAAGGGAATTACATGACTTATGAATGTCATTGACATGATGAGTTGAGATGACAGTTTGCAAATACAATAAATTGACATGCTGAGTTGAGATGACAGTTTGCAGACAAATGTATAATGGGATATCTGCACAGCATGCATTATGTCCATATAACATGTTGGAAAATAGGAATGGCTTAGAAGCCATAATCTCCTTTTACAAGAATCAAATCCATGTCATCATTGACAATACTGACCTGTGTATTAACTGTGTATGCCACAGACATAGGCCTAACGCATGCATGAGGAGGATCACACTTGAAGGTAATTATACACCTGACTATTCTAATTCTAATAATTCTAATAAGCATCCCGTATGTAGATGTATGAGGTGTTACAAACATGGGAACAGAGAATTACATATTTAATACCCTTGCATAAGACACAGCTGTCTGACTAAGTTATAGTGCTGACAGATAAGAACAGATGAAAACCCCAAACCATGATGCAATGTATTCCCCAGAGCTGTGTATTGTCGTCATCTGCCACAGGAGGTAGGAATGAGTATTGTGACCAACAAATGAAATTAATGTGTGAATTAAGAGAGGATCCCTGAGAATGAACATCATATCAGCATGCCACACTGATGGCAATTAAATGAGTATGATTATGTACAGACAAATGTGATCAGTCCTATATCAAAGTTCCATGGTCAAAGATGAATTCTCTGTATGTCTGCACACATACCACCCAAGAACTGAAGCACACTCATGTATACCACAGTATTCAATGCATGTGTCAAGGCAGCAGTCTCACCATTACATTGGCAGAACAAATTGGGTACTTTCAGGAAATAAAAAGCTACATTCACATATGTTTATACGATTGACATGATGCAATGGTTGTTGTGTGATGTCAGTACATTCAGACAAAATGAATGCTTATACTAGAATTTAGCATCAAGCTGTATAACTCCTCTAAATAACAAGATGGCTATTAATCACATTTGACACAGTGGTACTGTTATCACAACTGTTGAACTCCACCTATGTGAAGTGACTCAATCAGTTGTACTTCATTTGCTCTTAACTTTTTATTTTTTATTTTATTTTTATTCTTTATTTTACATTTGTTAACCGGGAAAGTCCGACTGGATACAGATCCATTTTCAACGGAGGCCCGGGGAGAAAAGCTCCAAATGGACATAAGTGTAAATACAGTGAAATTATTACAGTGAGTTATTACAAAACTGAAATTTGTTTAACGATATGTACACTCAGGTGCATGTTTTTCTCACATTAACACAGCAAAGATTGGAAGTTAGTAGCTGAGAAAGAAATAGTTAAAGATTTCATGTGAAAAAAGGAAAACACATATATTAAGGTGGTTACCATACATAGTATAGTCTTAAATTTAAATCTTTCCAGTAGGTGGGTGACACACAAAATTTTAAACAGTTAAGAGAATCAGAGTTTTATTCTTGTAATGAGGTTCTCATTTATAAATTATGTTTGAGTGGGGGTTACTCAGGGTTTGTACACGGACAAAGCCACTGCATTTTTAGGTATTTCCTAAGGGATTTTTTGAATTGGGATAAGGAGGGCTCAGTGGTGAGTTGTGCAGGAAGTAGGTTCCAGTTTTTGCCAGCAGAGTTGGAGAATAGTAATTCACCAGCTGAATTATTGATTTTAACAGTTTGCACTACCATTTTATTGGAAGAGCAAAGGGATTTTAGGTTACTATAGGGGGTGATAATATTTTTCAGTATGGGTGTACTGTCTGGTTGGTAGAGAATTTTTTGAACAACTATTAGTTGGTTATATTGCAGTTGGTAGGGTAGTTTAAGCCAGTCTAACAAATGAAGGTTAAGGCAGTGATGTGTTCTGTAAGCTGATCCTGTGGCCAATCTGGCAATATTATCGTAGCACCTAGTAATTTTATTGAGGTTTGATTAGCTTAGGTTTAGGAAGATGGGTAAGGCATAAAGAAGGGTTGATAGCAGATGTGTATGGGAAATAACAGTTCCAGCAGATGAGGTTAGAAATTGTTTAACCCTATATAAAGAGTCTACTTTTTTATTAACTGTTTTAATAGTTTTGTCTATGTGAGCATCAAACTTGAGGTTGTTGTCGATGATCACCTCCATAGTTTAGTACTAGGTTCTGGGGAAATTATGGTGCCATTGTTAGATGTTATGGTAAGAGGTGGTGAGGAGACCCTGCGAGTGGCAGAGAAGAGTAATAGTTTGGTTTTATTTGGGTTTAATAGTAATTGGCGACCAGAGAGCCAGTTCTCTACCTTGTTGAAAGTGATTTGGACACAAACCAAAGTATCGTAAAAAACAAAACTATAACACCAAACTGGATGCGTTCCGGACCAGTGGGTACAGTTCAAAAATACGATAGCACAATAGCGAAGTAAAAGTCCAGTAAAATATCCAAAATACTGCTCTTTATTTAAAGCTCTCTTCACAGGCTTTTTGTCAGCCACACGCCGACTTCTTCAGAAAAACATAAAACAATTGTAAAATCAGCCACCTGGTTTAAATACATCCTTAAAAGTCACATGATTACTGCCATTAAACCTAACATTTAAACTATTGTTTAGTCCCACATCAATCAAAATGTAACATGAATGCACGATAAAAAATCTTGGATGTACCTACAACAGGAACACTAGTTGTAGAGTATCACATGTACCTAATAACAACCAAAGCAGTGTTTAACAAAACAGTGATTTGGGACAAGGACTGTAAATCTGTGGGGAAGGTGGCAGAGCAGATTAGGGTGGAGTCATCTGCATACTGAATACAAGTTGCATCTGGGATGACTTTGTACAGATCATTAATGAATATGAATATGAGGGGACCTACTATAGATCCCTGTGGGACTCCAAGGGTGACTGGTAAAAGGGATGATAGGTTATCCTTCCATAGTACAGCTTGTTGTCTTTCACTTAGGTAAGAATGAAACCAGCTAATTGCTAGGTTATCTATGGAGAGTGATTTCAATGTGTCTAAGATTAGCTTGTGGTTTACCATATCAAATGCCTTGGATATGTCAAGGAAGAGGGCTGAGGAGAGCTTTTTGTCATTATGGTTTTGATTTATTGTATGAGAGAAGGAGAGAAGGGCTGAGGTTGTACTATGGCAAGGTCTAAATCCATGATGGGAGGGGGCTAGGAGAGTGTTTTGATTTGGATAGGCAAGAAATTGCTTGAGGATACATTTTTCCATTATTTAAGCCAAGGGATACAGAATGGCTATAGGCCTATAATTTGAAAGTTCAGTGGAATATCCCACTTTATGAAGAGGAACAATGTGGGAAATTTTCCAGATGTGGGGGATATAGGCTTTGTGGCTAGTTCTATTGATTAAAATTGATATGGGGTATGCTATTTCATTAGTGGCTTTTTGGAGATATTCTGCAGGTAGTAGGTCTGCTGAAAGGGTGGTGGGTTTCAGTTTCTTAAGTAAGGGCTTAATAAAAGATGTTGGTACTGGATCAAACTTGAAGGGGATTTTATTATCAGGTGTGGGGTTGGTGGTACTTGGGGTATTGGTAGATAGCTTATTGGCTAGGGATTGCACGGTTTCTGTAAAGAAAGTGCTAAAGGTGTTAGCAACAGTTTTAGGAGGTTGTTGGAGGGTAGTTAAGTGGGTAGGGGTAGTTCATTGGCCTGGGTTGAGAAGTTTGTTTATGCCTGACCAGAATTTTTGTGGTTGATTTTGGAGCTTTTGTTGCAGATTACAGTAGTAACTCTTTTTGTCTAGCATAATAGACTTTTGTATAATTTCTCAACTGTTTATATATGAGGTGGTCTTTTGGGGATTTAGTGGTTCTCCCGGAGGTCCACGCTTTGTTTCTGCTAATAATTTTTTGTCTTGTATCATTGGACAGCTATGGTGCTACTTTGTTATTGGTTCTGATAGTGCGTTTGGGAGCATGGTTATCCAGGATAGCAAGAAATGTAGAGTTAAAGTATGAGACCACTTCATCTAGTGGAAGTAGCCATAGGTTGGACCAGTCACATGTGTTAAGTTCATTCTGAAATTTAGTCTGAATAAAGTTCTTACAACTTCTAATGGTTTTAAAGGTAGATTGTTGAGGGATATCATTTCTTTTTCTGATTATATAGGTCAGGAAGTGATCAATAAATTCCTCAGGTAGGGTGCCTGTTTTATATATTCTGGGGTAGGTTGTTTATTAATATCCAGTCTAGGATACTTTCCTTATTGTTAGGCTTATTGATTCTGGTTGGGGAAGATATCATCTGGGAGAAGCCATGCAAATTTATATGGGTGGAGGGGAAGTCTGAAGAGCAAGTATTCCAGTCGATATTAACATCCCGAGAATAATAGTTTTATCTTCTATAATTGATGAGGGAGGCATCTGTCACTGTATACATACAAAGTATAATTAAGGTGGACGTCTTTCCTACAGGACAGTTAAGGACAAAAATGCTTACAGTCACTCAGTGCTGGTTTGGAAGACTTGCATATGAGTTAAGAAATCAACAACATAGTGGGATCAATGAATGTGCCATAGTATAAGTGCATTGACAATTGTCATATGGGTGGTTATGTGAAAGCATTACATCCTGTGTATGAATCATGGAAAATGCGTCCCTGTAATTATTTAGAAAAAGTCTTGCTGAATGTCAGACAATATTACCTGATGATAAGTTTACCCAAACACACATGTAGTCCCCTGCTGTTGTCACTGTGATGGTAGAACAACAATTATGTCTAATGTGAACATAATACTGTATTGGAGCACATCCCTTACTTATGTCTCATGTCCTCAGTCTTGAGGAGGTGCTTCACTACAACTGTGATGGCACAACAATTGATTCAAATGATAGCATCAGTCTTCAGTTCAGCTTTTCCAAAGGAAATATAAGATAAACCATAAGAGGAAACAACACCTACACCTGAACATAGCGCATGAGGGTGACAACACTGTTAATAACATGCACCGTGACTATAAGCAGTGATGTCAGGATTTTAACTGTGTAGGTAACATCACAGGCTAATGAAGGTTTGTTGAAACACAAAAGGAACTACAGATTTATTTGATGACTGTGACACTGCACATTTCAATGTATGATATCATCATTGTGTATCACCTTCCTTTTCCACTAGAAAGTGGCTGCATAGCACAAGTATGCTGTATAGATATACCTCATATAGGTATTTAGTCTGTTGTGTTCAGTAAGTAGAAGAAACACATAACCACAGATGACAGTCATTCCTGTATTCAAACTCTCTACTTACTGTAAGTACTGAAACAACTTACACACAAGTGCATTATATACACACACCACAGGAGAAATCTGACTGCATTTAAGCCATTCTGTGTCTCTAGGAGAGCATCAGCTTTGTCATGTAAAGGAGATGTGTGTGTGAAAATGACTTCTACAGCTATTTGGAATTCTAAATATTGTTAATACTAAGAGGCGTAACACACACTGACATCCATTTATAATCACGCACAAACAATCAGGAAAGTCTCACTACTATATACAAGCTCCCTACTTATCGACTGACACAATCTACACACAAGTGTGTTACATGTAAATGCCACAGTAGAGATCTGACTTTAGAGGTGTGAGAGTGGCTTATTGAAATGATGACCTCATCATTGTGGTGCAGAAATATGAACAGCTTGAAAAGGGGGTGTGGATTATCAATTCTCTGGAAATCAGTCCTTAACTGTTTGATAGAGTAATACATGACTATGCATACTCCACATATGCCAGCTGTGCATACCTGTGAGAGTTGCATTAGTTATTGGTTAAGTTAGTATAGACATTCGTGGATTCAAATCCAAACAGCAACAACAATAATTACTCTGTATGACTTAATGCTTATTTTGCAATCAGTAAGTTAAAATAATATTTTACTCAGTTCGCATACACATTTCATGACATGTACTGCATAAACCATCTTTCCTATATTCACACTTTTTGTATAATGTTTATAATATTGAGGATATTATGCCTTAGTGTAACATAAATATGTGTGGCCTCACATTCATATGTGGGTGTCACATATCTATATATTTATGTGGGAATATGCAGTGCCTGGGATATATCACAATTACATGAAATTAACAATATTTTCTCCGTTTTTTTCTCCCCCCATCTCTTTTTTTTAAATATCATCTGGGCAATTATTTCTTTTGCAACATGACCATCAGCATGAGGAGCTACACCAGCCATAGCAGGTTGAACTGCCATCCTTCCACATGTGGCTATGGCAATAACATGGCATGCAATACAAACACCCTGCACTCCTAAGCCACAACCCAGCAGCATTGTGTCAACAATCCCTGCACTGCCTGTGTCAGGTAGTCCTGCCATGGGACCTGGTACAGTAATACCCACTGGTAGTAGTTGCCAGTGGAGGTGGTGACTATGTCATCCAAAACGAGCTGACAAGATTGGTGAAGCAGACCATGGATAAGCCCACATTGGCCAGATAGAAAGAATCCTGCAGCATTTTGTCAGATCACTTCTCCATCCAGCACTGTCCAATGTTTCAGGGGCAGGAGACAATGGTGACAGTTTGTGGATGATGAGTGAATTTCTACTGTGCTCACACTGGAATGGGATGCACCTTTGAACTCCTCTTCTGATCCTCTGTCATGGAGTCCCCCTCTCTCTTGTGTTCATTCCTAGCCCTGTCTGTCATGTGTGGTAAAAACTAGGAAAATTCTTAAGCATCTACTAAGATCTTGCCATCACTTGCAGAACTGAGCCTAGCATCTGTATGCATCAGTAAGCAATTCTGACAGACTGAAATTAGTGTAAGTTGAATCAGTTGTTTTGTAAATGCTTTTCTGTCTCAAAATATATTAGCTGTATAGAAATTAATCACATAGAGACATCAGGAATACATTCTACTGCACTTGCTGCATTCCTGTTTGTCGGTGAGGGTGGAATCGTTTTTGGATTTTCATTCTTATTCTGAAACTGTGTGCCATTGAACATGTACACTTAAAACCATATTTGTAGACTGATATAAATGCATGCAATGTTGACATCAGTTGCATGTATGTCTTGACATAGTTTTGTGATTTTCTAAGCAACTTCTCACACTGAACACATAAGACTTACTGGTAATGATGAATACTGCATTGCTATGGGGGATATCAGTTAGGAATGCATGGGTTGCATATTGTTGTGTTACAGCTTGGCCCCACCCTTATAAGCCTAGCCAAGAATTTCCCAGATGTTCCCTCAAAAGTCAGCACCTGTTTCCCCTGACCAGCAGGGACACAGGTGGGATCCCAAGGGTATATTTTCTGTTTCCCATCCAGGCATCCAGGTTTCTCTTAAAGAGAGCTAGAGAGGTACTCTGCTCGACATGGAGAGGGAGTCTATTCCACAGATGGGGGAGTCTCTGGGACACAAATCTATCCGGCCAACAAGTTGTATTAATGTCACAGACCAGGTTAAGGCCTTGTGTGTGGGTTACACGAGTGGAGTTTGTCTTATGAATATGCAGCAACTCCATCAAGGCTGGGTCTGAAATGGCCTTGTATGACAGACACAGGTCACCTCCAAGCAGTCTGTATGAGACTGAGTGGAGGGACAGGGCTTTTAGCCTATCTGTATAGGATAGGTGTTTGAGATCCTGGATTTTCTTGGTCAGGAATCTCTGTGGTCTCCAACTGCTGCATGTGCTTGGCAAGCTACATGCTGAAGGGGGCATTGTACTCGATAATGGGTCTGATAAGGGAGGAGTACAGGGATGTTATGACCTCCTTGTTCCTGGATGAAATACCCTTATTTATGATGTGGGCTATGTAGAAAGCCTTCTGTACAACAGAGGCAACGTGGTGGTCAAAAGTCAGGTTGCTCTCAACCTGGGTGCCCAAGTCCCTCACGACTGATTGCATGCTTAGTACATTGTTATTAATGTGATAATTAGTGGGGATGACATTTTCCCCAAAGGGTATAATGATACATTTCTTGGCATTCAGTTTGAGACTATGCTTTTGGCACCAGTCATTAGTTTGGGTAAGGCCCTCTATGAGGATGTTCACATCACTAGGGGAATTTAAGACAGCACCCAGCTTGCAGTCATCTGCAAACTTGGTCAGCCACAGACCGTTGGTTTTGGCTTGCACCTCAGAAAAGTATATACCAAATAGTAGAGGCCCCAAGACTGATCCTTGGGGTATACCACTCATTATGGGTCTACTGTTAGAGGTGGCTTCCCCTACTTTGAATGTGTGGGTTGTATCAGTGAATCAGTTAGCTACCCATCTGGTATCATATGGGTCGATGCCTAGCTGGGAGAGTTTATCTATTATGCCCGAGTGGGGAATAGTATCAAAGGCCTTGGCTAGGTCAAGGTAGGTGGTGTGCACCATCTTCCCCTCGTCCATGGCTTTGGTGACTTTCAAAGAAATTGACTAAGTTTAACAGGCATGATCTCCCTTTAACAAAACCAAATGGGTGGGATCAAGTGTTTGGAGGTTGCTAATGTCCTTGTTTATAAGGTCCATGATAATGCATTCCATGGCCTTGCAGATCAGGCTAATTAGGCTGATGGGCCTATAATTGCCTGGATCAGTGGAAGTTCCACCATTGTGTAGAGGGATGCCAGAGGCTGTTCTCTATTCAGTTGGGATGAAGCAGATGTTCAGGCTTTGATTGAATAAGATGTCTAATAGAACTGACAGCTCATGCCTGAGTTCATGTAGGATACAGTCAGAGATTTTATCGGGTCCTATGGAGATTGTATTTTTTGCCTTTCAGAGGGCATTAAGGACCTGCTCCCTTGTGATGAGGGGAAGGAGGCAGGTGCTGGGGATGTCCTAGTTTAATGATGGGGGTCAGGGGGGTGAAGTTTTCACTGAACCTGTCTGCCAGCAGGTTGGCTATATCTATGACATTTGTGTATGTGGTGTTATGAACTACCAGTTCAGAGCGGATTTGAGTGTTGCCTTTGAGATTGCGGACATATGTGAAGAAGGCCTTATGATGTCCTTGGTGGATGTGGCCAATTTGGACTCAAAGTTAGCCTTAGAGGATTTCACCAGTGACCTTATTTGCTTGTTCAGACAAAGGAGGGATTGATTCCAACTTGGCACCTGATCCTTCTTGGCCCTGGACAGCAATTTTTTCCTTCTATTATAGAGTTTGTTTATTGCTGCTGTCCACCAGACAGGTTTAATCTTCCTTGAGGAAAATGATTTGGTCCTGTTAGGTACTCCTGAGTCCATACAGCTATGTAAGTGCTCATATAGTTTTTTGGTGTAGGCTTGGACATAAGTGCTAGTTCCAACTGAAGGGACGGAGGCTGTGAAGCTGCTTATACCTGCTCTGAGGATATTGTGGCCAGCTTTGGAAAAGTTTTTTTGTTTGACCCTGATGGGGGCGGGGGGGGGGGTCAGGGGAGATGGTATCTTCAAAAGTGATCACTTTATGGTCAGATCTTACCAAGGAGGATGACATTGTAGGGGTGCTACAGTGGCTACTCATGTTGGCTAGGACCAGGTCCAGGATATTTTCACCTCTCAAAGGGGTGTCGACCAGCTGATCTAGTGCATTGGCATTGATGATGTCAAGAAATCTCTGAGCATTCATGTTTGGGCTAGAATGACCTATTCCACTCTATGGTTGGGTAGTTAAAGTCACCCAGGATCAGGGTAGAGGGTTGAATCTTGATGGACTCAAGTAAGTCCAGACAGGTGGAGTAGGCTTCCTGAGTTATACTTGGGGGTCTGTAGCTAACTATGATTTGAATAGGTGTTTTGTCGACAGTTAACTGCACTTGGAGTGTCTCCTGTGCATCATAATGTTTGACCAGTCTGGAGGTGTATATCTCTTTGATAAATATTGAAACTCCACCTCCTTTGGCTTTGTAAACCTCCATTTGGGGTCTGAAAGTATGGTAGGATGAGTAACCTTGTAAGGTTGGGGTGCTCTACACAGCTTTGAAAAAGGTTTCAGTGACTGCACAAAGGTCAGCATCCTTGAGGGCATGGAATGCTTGCAATGAGCGCAGTTTTATGCTAAGACTCCTAGCGTTTAGGAGCATGACCTTTAAATTTTGTCTGCAAGAATTTTTCATGTTGGTAATTTTGTGCTCATAACTTTTCCTAAAAAAGGCACTATGTGGGAGGCAAGAGCCTTTGCCCAGGGGAGATAGATGAAGGCCATCTCTGGCAAAGCATCGTGGTCTGTCAATCATATCTTCCCACGGTATCAGGTACTAGATCCCTTTGGAATGACACCAGAAACTAAACCAGTTGTTAAAGTCAATAATTTTCTGTTGTACTGAGCTTTCATTCTGTATATATATATATATATATATATATATATATATATATATATATATATATATATATAAATATATGTATTTCAAACTTTTGATACTATATAGCCGAAACCCCTAATTTTCCGAAAGACCAGAAGTGCAAATTTCAAAATCCTGATTATCAGGAGTTTGACATTCGCGCTTCTGGTGTTGTGGTATGGTGGAAGGTCATGTAAGTATCTATGTTTAAATGTGTTTGTTAGGGTTTATTGTGTAAGTGTGTGTTGTGACTGTGATGTGTGTGTGTGCGAGAGGAATGTAGGTATCTGGTGGTGCTTCGTGTGTTTGTGTATGTAGCGTGACCTTGGAGTTAGAATATTTAAGTAGGGGGTGGGGGAAGCAGCCCCCCCCCCGCATGGGGGTGCAGGGAGGGGCTTGACCCCCTGCTTGTTTCTAGTTTAGGTTTGTGTGTTTGTGTTCTGGGGGTGGTGTGTGTATGTGTATGTGTACATGTGTGGTGTATGTTGAGTGTAGTTTTTGGTAGTTTGAATTTCGCGGCTTTGATGTTTTGGGTATTTGGTCTCGGGATTTTGGGCATCGGTAGTTTTGGTTTTCAGGATTTAGTAGTAGTTCCATATATATATATATATATATATATATATATATATATTTATATATATATATATATATATATATATATATATATATATATATATATATATATATATATCTTTCCCTTCCCCTACCATGATAATTCATCTTGCATTAATTCATAGGTTATGTGGTGGCTTTCACTTCTTATCTATGCTCTAAAAGTTCTCCCTGTGCATTTTCTATTTCACAGCATTATTTGTAATTGTACATATCTATGTATATTCACACCTCATCAGAACACCTTCTGTTGTGGTGAAGTATAATCATCTATTTATTTATTGACTTAATTATTTATTTATTGGCATTTGATTACTAGGAAAGTCTGACTGGGTAGAAACCCATTTTCTGTGGAGGCCCAGAGAGAAAACTCCAAATTATTACAAAACATTTTAAAAACAATAATTTTACAATCTTTAAAAATAAAGCAAAAACATTTGCAGTTTAAATAATTATAATAAATTAGACATCATATAAAAACATTGGTTAAAATTTAAATAAAACGTATATGACAATCATTTAATAACTAGAGAAACTTGAGACAGCTTTTAGGAGAAAGTAAAATTAAGTTAGTCTAATACAAACAGGCATTGCAGTATGAAGTGAGAGAAAACAGGCGTATTGTATATTTAAAGTCAGGGAATAGAATTAGATAGCAGTAAGGAAATAAGTGAAGACGGGAGAGTAAGGAAGGATAAGGAATGAAAAGATTCATGTTCACATTTAGGGATACAGTTTATCCTAGATTTGAGTAAGAATAAAGACAGATTTTTAGCCATAAAGTATTTCAGAGTGATTTTAAAAGATGTTAGGGAGGGTATAGACATCATGGATGCAAGTAAGGAGTCCCAGGCCTTAGCAACCTTGTATGAGTATAGACAATGCCCAATGGATCTGATAGGGTTGAAGACAGACAGTAGATTTTGGTCACTAGATCTCAATGACCAATTAGGAACATAGTTGTGTAGAATGTTATTAGTGCTAGACAAGAGAGATGGATGCTGGATAATTTTATAGGTGATAAGAAGTTGTGTATATGTTAGTTGATGTGGCAGTTCTAACCAATTTAGGCTTTTCAGTGCTATACAGTGGTGGGTTCTGAAAGGGTTATGTGCTGCAAATTTAGCAACTTTGTTATAGCATTGTTCAGGTTTTAATTTTTGCGAAGCCTGTAGGTTAGTAAGGATGGGAGCACCATAAAGAAGAGTGAAGAGGAGATAAGTAGTGGCAAGTGTAGTTTTAGTTGAGTAGGTGAGAAATGTTTTGGTTCAGTAAAGTATCCATAGTTTTTGATGAGTTTTTCTTATGCAATCTTGTTAAATGAAAGATTATCATCCACTATCATGCCTAACAATTTACTATGAGAAGTGACTTCAGTGGTTGTATTATCAAGAGACAGTACTTTAATTTTTGTTTTTTTCATGTGAGATGGATTTGGGGAAAAATAGTACTTTGGTCTTTTTTGGGTTGAGTATGAGTTGTGAGGTAAAAGCCATGTTTCAGTGGCTGTTAAAGTTTCCTGAGTAATTTTTTGGAGATGTACTACATTGTCAGATGTGCAAATGAGAGTGGAATTATCTGTGAATTGTATTAGAGTGGCCTGTTGTGTAGATGTATGGAGGGTGTTGGCAAAAATGTTAAAGAGGTGGGGACCAAGGATATAGACTTGTGGTACACCGGTGGTGATGGGAGGTAAGAAGAGAGAGTGGAGTGCCATTTCTATGTACTTCCATTATCAGTATCAAAAGTAAGATATGGAAGCCAGGTAAATGCATTTTGTTTGCCTTACATGACCTAGTCTGTTCCAGTGAAATGTGTTTGGTAGCCATTTATTTCATGAGTACTCCAGTAGCATGCCTTGCTGATATCATCCTTAAGAAGTCTATCCTTGAACAAAGTCAGGAGTTCAAATCTTGATATGTCCATCTTGTTTACCTGATATCAGGTAGTCTATTCCCCTGAAATGTATTTGAGACCTCTTTCCTGAGCACTCTTCCCGAATGACTTGTTAATAATGTATTAGGGTCTAAAAACAGGTATGTTCATTTCATTTGCCCAATAGCAACTAATCCATACGCTAAAAATGTGTTATTCCACTCACCTCTGCTCCCAGTGCTTCTATAGCATGCCCTGCTAGTACAGTTGGCTGAAACATGTTAGTGATATTGGCAGGGCCTCAACGTTACACCTAATTTTGTTTCTTTTTCTACAGTCATGTGTTACATTTCCCAGAATGCTAACTATCCTGTCAGGATTGAGTCCAATATATGGGTTGCATTGGCATTGTTAACATAATTTATTTATCTGGATTCTTATGCCGCTGTTGTGAATGCCATCTGGAGGATATGTATTATTAATGGCTGTAAGTGAACTGTGTATTTTTGCACAGATACTTGATGTGTTGTGGGGACTTTGAACATGACTGCTTCACTTGTCTTCCTTGTTAAGGCATTTGTATGATGTAGTGTAATATATAAGAGCTCTGGATTTGCTTAACTTGTGGTCTGCCACTTGCACTGTTTTATTGCAGTCATAATGCACATGTGAAACATTTCACAGGTATGTGTTTTCTTGACTTGTTGGACCATTATATTCACAGTATCTCATCTAAATATTACAAAATTTATATACTGGTGTGTGGACTGCCATGCAGCACTGACCCACCTCAGAATAACCATCTTATATTTTTAATCTAACTTACTAGTATATAATGGGTATACAGCTAACCCTTCATTTTGTTAGGTATGTGCTTGTTGTTGAAGCACACTTCTGGTTCACTTTTATATTCCACATCTCCCATGTACACATTCCTGAGTTTAACAGCTTGACCACTTTTTTGCCTTATCATTTTATGGTCCGTTCTTTGTGACATTTCTGGTTGTCTAGTATATCCTTGAGGATGGCAGTCATTAATGACTGACCTTTGGGTTTCAGACTTCCCACCTTTCAGAAAATGCGTGCTGCTGCAACACTTTATTCTATCCACTTTCACAATATGTGAGTGTTACTTACAGGTTATCTCTATTCTTGTGCCTTTGTTCCTATGTTACTGTGTGCTTGTCCAGTATTCTTGCATTAAGGAGTTGAGAGGTGTGCCCATGTATAATTCAAGATGACTTCAATGGCCATATCATCCTATGCATTTTTAATGCAGAACGTTTACATGACTGTTTGTTATGCACATCACCTTGCAAGTTTTAGCTTCTCCATGACTTCTGTCAAAAAACTCCACTCCAGACCTGTAGATAAAGTGGTTTGTCATGCACACTCATTTGTTTATATCATGTAGTTAGCTATGGATGCAAAGTAGCTTGCGGCAATAAGGCCACTTCTCTGTGGGCTCAAGGATAGGATTCTTGTTGCACTATGTGCTGTGTCCATATGAATACGTGATTAGTAATGATGTTCATTGCACTAAGACAATAAATTGTGATAGTCTGGCCATGATATTAATAAATTCCTGTGTTAGCTGATAGCTGTTAAATCTGAATCTTCATATGTTTTCTTAAAATAAATGCATCTGTGTAAAAATATTGTATCTGAATTGCCAAAATTAAGATTTTTATCATGTTCCCTTCTTTTACAATTGCTGTTTAGTCCGCTGATATTTAAAGATAAAACTGAAAAGTTAGCCATCCATATTTTGATAGATTGTTTCTCCAAATGTTTGCTTACCCTGAGATAAAAGCAGAAGATGCATATTAGTAATGTTTCCTGACAGATTAAAGACTAAATATAAATATAAATATAAATGTAATTATAAATATAAATATATTTTGAAAGACATGCCACTCATGAATAAAAGAAACTTACACAACCTTAATCATAAGAAAACATGCTAATGCTTTCCTGGAAATGCTAAGTTCTTCACCCGATAAGGTAAGCTTGAACAAACTACCATCTGGACAACCACTAAGCAGTTAAACTAACTATAACATTTCCAATCACAAACACATTCTTAGACAAAGAAAAAAAATTGCATCAGGTAATTTATTTAGTTCTTAATTATTTTACATTAAAAAGGGAATGTTTTTAATGGAAAGACTGATAGATAACAGGAGAAATGCCACTGATGTAGCTGAAGCTTCAAACACTATGAAAGATTTAGTAATGGATATAATAGATGTAGCATACTTCTGATGGGAGAGGAAAGGGAAAAAGCTGATCATTTTGTGGAATATGTTGATTATCCAGTAGGCACATTAGTAACCTGCTAAGAGGCACAAACTCTCTGAATTTTGTTTGTGACTTAAACAAAACATGCTGAAGAGACAGATATGTGTCCCAGAGACTGCCCCTCCTATGGAACATCCTTCTCAAGCTCAGTTTGTCTATTACCCAATTTAAATGCGACCTAGACCAGTGGATGGGGAATAGGAAATTTACACTAGGCCTGGCACCCATGTCCCTCAATGGACAGAGGTTTCTTTTAAATGTCTGGCCCTCAATGTCCTGTTTGGATGCAAGACGTCATTATTATTTGGCTTGGCTTAAAAAAGCCACTTGGGTCATTAGCCCAGCAACAATCTATGAATTTATGATTATATATTGATCCTTTAGAAAAACTTAAAGGAATAGCTTACAGAAAACTGATTTAAAGTGTATTTACAAAGCAGAATACTAGCAGTATGAGAATAACTAATGATGTAGCATGTTCATGAAGTGGTTACATATGATAACTAATGATACAGCATGCTAATGAAGTGGCCACATATGATAACTAATGATAGAGCATGTTCATGAAGTGGCCACATATGATAACTAATGACAGAGCATGTTCCTGAAGTGGTTAGATATGCAGTGTGACCTTCTAATAGAAGTGCTGAACAGGACATTATCTGGCCTGTTTGCAAGGTTAGTATTGAATACTGCAGACATGGTCATCTCACTAACTATCATCTACATGAGGTTGTTTCTTCACCTGTCTAATGAGTTCACAAAGTTACAGGCCAGCAGAATGAAAAAGCAATAAACAATTATTTTTTTAAGTAAAAATAATCTGTGCAAGTATTAAATATGTAGGATTAAAAAATCACACTCCAAGATGCGGATTGATTCTGAAACTTTTTTACCTTAATATTTTGTTATCTCCTGTCCATATATGCTTACTTTTACCAAGCACTGCAGATTATATACATTTTTGACAGCAGGTGACAATTAGTCACTATTAAATGATATTAATCTTAAAACAAAAATATGAAAGAGTACTGGCCCTAAGACCAAACCTTACTGTACCAGATAAAAAACTAACTTATTGTTAACAACATCCCTCTCACTAGAGACTGTGTCTACTACTCTCTATTAGTACTGGAGTCTCATTGCTCAGTTTTGTGCCTCTACCTAAGCCTGCAGTTTTCCTAGCAGACTGATGCAGGATGGAGATAAATCACATCTAAGAGAAATTCACCATCAAGCTCTCCTGGAATCAAAGTTCAAACAGGTTCATAGGTTCATAGGAGATTACTATGCTGGTGGCTTAAAAGCCCTTACAAGCCTAACTAGCTTTATCCAGATTTTACCCAATTTCTGTTGTTAGGGGGAAAGATAACAAGGGTTAGCAAGTGGGGTTTTGACAATTTTTACAGATTGCCTCTGTCCATATGACACCTCTTTCTGGCCATAGACCCATGGTGGTTCTTGTTTTGGGTGACGTTGACTCCCAAGAAAGCAAACAGCCTTTCTCTTCATATTTTCTACATGACTTTTCCCAGATAGTGCTGATGAGGTAATGATTTATAGCTCCCCCAAATTGATTTCCTGCTCTTTCTTCCTGTCTCCCTTACAAAAGAGTATAACTTTTGCCAGTTTCCTGTCCCAAGACACTTTTGTGTGGGCCAGTAATCTACTGAAGACCTCAGTAAGAAGATGTCAGCACAGTGATAACCCATCTGGACTGAGTGCTTTATCTTCCTTTACTTCAGCCATCAGCACAGTGATAACCCATCTGGACTGAGTGCTTTATATTCCTTTACTTCAGACATTTCATTCCCCACAGATTCCCTCTGTGTCTGCTGGCTAACCATTGTTCTCCCCCTCTGCCCTAGTACCATCAGAACAGTTTCACTTATCTGTAAGTTAACAATCTTATTTATTCATATGACATAACTTTTAAAGAAAATAGTGCAACTAAATAAATAACCAGGAAATGAGAACATTAAGTAAAACATGTCCGTCATGGTAAGTGACAAAATATGACTCGGAGGTAACTAGTTAGATAATCCAGGTGGCCTCACCACTAGGTCATTAGCATAAAAACTCTTACTAGTGTTACTGTTATAGCATCCAGTGGCAGAGAAATAAATAATTTCCTCATCCAATCTGTTAATTAATATTAATTTCAGACATATTTCTTTACAGTGCAGTACTCCCTCCTATAACATTTCTTAATTTAGAGGTTGTGATGCCCCTGCCCAGTAATCAAGAAGCCTCAGTTCTCACTACTAACACCAGTGAGGGACGTGCATATTGGGAAGATGACTACTGTATACACAGTAAAGTACAATTTCCCTTAAGAGCACTCCTAGATCACAGTTAGTCTGAAGCTGGTTTCTCCCTCTCTCTCCAGATCCCCAGTAAGACTCTCCACTGAAACAGCGATAGGGTTAAGATCTCTGCCAAGTGGTCAAGCCAAAACCTCCAGCACTGTCTCTGTCCAACCAGTGCTTCGTGTCCCTGCCCAAGTAGCTGACATGCACACACACACACTTTGAGATTTGATTTATATACAAACACACAGACACTCCTGAGGAAGGCTGACACAGGTTTACTAGCTATGCCACCTTCTGCCAGATTATAAGGTAGTACCAGCTGCCAGCAACCACTCTTACTTATCAGCTACTAATAAGGCCCTTAAAAGGGTGACCAATTCTGCTGTGTAATGTTACTATTATCCATAAGGTAAGTGTGTCCCTGACTTTAAGGCTATTTAAGAGTGGCCTGTACAGTGTTACCAAATACATATCTCTAAACAAAACCAGCCACAATTAAAAGGTTTAATATATTTAATATTAAATAATAAAAGAACAAGACAATACTCAATAATACAAAACAGTGACAACAGAGTTCAGAATCACAGGAAATACTTTAAAACAACATTGCAGGACAGTTTTTCATAAATACAGAAAACATCTAGACTGATCTTATTATTTTCCTATATAGAGAAATACTATGATCTATGTCTTACTTACAGAGCAAGGAAAGAAGTGCTGAATGGATGTTTACACATTCAAGACAAGATACAAAATGCACAGACTTTCTTTCTGAGATAGTTCTTAAGTTACTAACAAACATTTCTGCTATGTTATCTCAGATTACATCATTTTTGTCACCTCAACAGGAACATAAAATTTAGCATGTGTCTGTGACAAATACTTATCTCTCAGATATACAGCTGCTAGGAAGTCACAGAGCAATACAAAAAGACTTTACAACTGAAATCTAGTAATTATTTCTGTCTCAAGACAATAGAAAGAAACTCTAGCTGTACACATTCTGTCTTCTTGCTGAAACTGAGAGATAACACAATCGTAAACAATTTCAGCTAATTTTCTTGAGGGTTTGCAAGTTAACTCTGTATGTTCCAGCTTCTTACTATCAAAACATACATTTGTATAGGCATATAGTTTATACACATTTCTGCTCTTTTCCAGCAAGGCACACTGTGGTTACATTCTTGAAGCTCAGTACAGAACATAGTTTTCTTACATTTGTAGGACAGGCCTATGAATCATATTAATATTCCCAATGACATAGAATTATTTGCAAAATTCTAACTAGTTGGACTGGTAGCCTTCACAGAGGTCAACGAGCTATATTGGTGTATCCATATCTATGCCATAATTCTAATTTTAAGAAATTATTTATCATCTAAACATTGATATTATAGAAGAGATTTGTTTAACTCACTCACTCCTACTGGGACACATATGCACTGTTTCTGACCAAACATAAAGCATGCATTCTGAAAGCATTGTTTCTCTTTTGCTCCTACAGCCGCAATGTGTTCTTCACCCAGAAACTGCTAGTATTGCTTTCACTTGAGCAGTTTGATATGTATGGTTACAGTCACTAAGTACCATAGTTGTGCATCTTTAAATGCACAAAGCAAGAAGTACAGTAGCTATTTGAAAAAAAAAATCTCCAAGAAAAAACATAATTTTTTATTATCTTTTTTAAAAGTAGATGACCCCCGACAGCTGCATGAACACCAGACACATGCAGCAGGAGTTGATTCCTGCAGTCACAATGTACTTAATCCATCCCGAAAAGATAAACCACTGACAAAGAATATTTTTTACTATTTTTTAGATAACACCTTCCGATAGCTCCTGTGTGTCATTAGGTAAGAATGTTTCTGTCCATTCTATCCAGAGCTGTACTGACAACTGATATCATTAGAATATAGGCCAATAAGACGTGTCTGTGTAGCTACAGAAGGAACTGGAAAGAATTAAACCTATGACTATTCTCTGCTCCCAGATACTGTACAATATATCATGGAACATGCTGTTAAATAAGTAGCTTTCTATTGAAGACAACAGGTCTCTGGTACATACCGTTCCCTTAAAAAAATAAAATTAAATGCTGTGATTCACCATAAGCAGTTAGAGTATATAGAACAAGTATTTTACTGCTTCAAGCACCCTATAACGCACGCCCATTAACATTGTTAAGACACCTTTATTAATTTACTAGTTTAACAATCTCCCAAGACCAAGTTGTACTTTTATTAAATATTCCCAAGCTATATTACTCACATCAGATTTGCACACAAATAATCTTACAAGTACTTAAATCTATGAACTTGTTGTGTTTTCTCTCTTCTGTATGAATCCCTTACAGTGGTTTGGCCCATTACACTCAGGCTCACTCAGCTCCCCTACCCTGCTTCCAAGTCCACCCATGTTGACCATCTCTACTCTTATACTCTCCTATCCCTACCTACCCTCCATACCCACCCAATAAAATTACATAGCTCCTCCCCTTACTTGGCCTTCTATTTATCCAGCATCAGTAAACCTTAACTTTAAACTAACCATGTTTCTCCTTCTTCTCAACTATGAAATGCTAATACCAAACATTCTTCCATTATTTCTCCTGACTGCCATTATACTCTATCCTCACCACAGCAACATTCATCAACCTCAATTAAACACAAAACTGCTTTCAAACATAGTAATATCTTCATATCTTTACCTTTGTCACCCTTTCCTATGTCCAGCTGTTCAAAAACAAACATATCTACTCTAGTTCCAATTCTAATCACAAGTCAGTCATCCTGCAAAATGTAAATATAAGTGCCTCCACACCCAATAACCTCACTTCTGAAAACTTGAACACTCAGGTGACATCCATCCCAACACAGTACGCCATTCACAAATTCTTTCCTTTTCACAATCTCTCCCTCACTCATCATTTTCAAAATAGTTTCTCCTGTTTAATATCAGCCTCAGAAGTGACTGAAAAAAACTGTCAGACATACATGCCTGGATATCCAAACACCTGCCTGACATAATTATAGCCACAGAAACATGACTAAATCAGGAAATTCATAAAGAAGTGGTTTACCAAGGCTATACCATCCTTAGGTTAAAAAGGAAAAAGAAAAAAAGGTGAGGTTGCATCATACATAAACAAACACTCAACCACTCACTTCATCCACACCCCACATCCATAGGCATGGCTGAAATTCTGATGGTTACTCTGAAAATAAACAGCCATAATAGCATGCCTATTGTAAGAGCATATATTCCCTTTGGAAATAACATTGACACAATAGAGGAACCACTCTCATGGGTTTCTTCATCTACCTGTCAAGAAACCATCATAATGGGAGATTTTAATATTGATTGGCTAACAGTAAAAATATATCCTCCAACAAAATATTAACTTCTTTGGATTTACTTATAGCTATCCCAGCAAGATACAAAAAAAAAAAGAAAAAAACAGTAACAGACTAGACACCCTGGACTGGGTCCTCATACATTTCCCTGAAAAAAATGGTTTCCACTGGCTCCCTACTAGACAATCTAAGTGGCTTCCTACCTACCTTTATTGTAAGGAAATATCCATCCACCAGAAAAACACACTGCATCAATCAATCCTGCAACACAACTAACTTTGATAAGTATTGTATAATTGATAAATTGGCAATTACTAAAACAACTTTTGCTAGATGACGCTCTATCCTTCTTCAATAGCACTTTCCTAGATATACTCAACAACCATGCCCTGTTTGAAATAAAAGAGATAAATTCAACCTAGTTCCTTGGCTAATAAAACAACGTTACTAATGACAAATAGAGACAAAGTCTGGAGTCACTGGAAACAAAACCAAACAAAAATAAATCCAATATCTAGATTTAGAGATAGCTTAGAAATCAAGCCAAAAGTAAGATCAGATCAGATAAAAGATCTTATTGCGCCAGTCAATAAAATACAGGTCACACTAGTCCTAAAAAGTTCTGGTCATACTAACCCTAAAATGTTCTGGTCATCAGTAAACATACTCATTCAACCTGGATGGACACCCAACGAACTCCCACAACAACCAACTTCAGAGAAAGCATAGCTAGCCAATTCAAGATTTTCTTCATTCAGACAGTTACCTCACTCTTAGAAGACACAGAACCTTCCTCTATAGCTATACAACAGTCTGTTCAACAACCAAATATAATATCTTTCAAACCTATACATACTCCCTTCATTAAATAACTTCTCATCAAACTTAAACCTACCACTCTCACCCCAGATAACTTTTTCCTGAATATATTAAACTAGCATCAGATGCAGAAGCCTACCTAACAAGCATTTTAATTCAATGTTCCATCAAAGAGAGCTATGTCTCTCTGCTCTGGAAGAAATATTTCATTTGATTATGTCACCAAGGTGCGCACTCTACAGACTTCACCAGCTTTCGGCCATTTGCGGTTCTCTCTCTCTCTCTCTCTCTCTCTCTCTCTCTCTCTCTCTCTCTCTCTCTCTTGCTTCTAGCCAAAATCTTAGAGCAATTTATCCATTCCCAACTACTCTATACTGGAAAAATATACTGTCTCCTACACAACATAGCTTCTGCCCACCTCACAGTACTAATACTGCACTCCTCAATTTCTGCGCTCACATTAACCAGCACAGTAATACTGGCAAATTAGTATTAGCTCTATTCCTTTACCTGTTGAAAGCCTTTGATATGCTATGCCTTCCTAAACATCTTAACAGAATCTTCTCCCTTGGACCAGACAGTCCATTCTTGTCATGGTTCTTCAGTAACTTATCTGATAGATGCCAGGCAGTCAAATGGACCACTGACATCTCCTCTTTCCTCCCTATATCTGTACAGGTTCAACAAGACTCCATCCTAGGACCACTCTGTCATACAGTATGCGGACAATTCAACGCTCATTTCTTCAACTGAAACTATTGAAGAATTATAGCAACTAACACAGGAATCCCTCCGTTCTGTAAAGGTTTGGTTCTTTAACTCCAAAAATTCTTGGTTCTGTAACTTCATGAAATTATGAAATTTGATATCCATATAAAAGAAGTAGCCAAAAAAAAAAATCACAAACTTGAGTGTCCTCTACAGAATTAACTAATTTTTAACTGAAGAAGCAAAAGTATATATAATCACAACATACCTACTTTCAACCTTTCTGTAGGGAACCCTCATGCTTACCAATCTACAATCCATACAAGTGAACCTAACAGGACATTACTATAACAAAATTGTAACATTTACCGCACACCTACTATACAAGTGCACCATTACTTAGCCCTAAAAAAGCTTCTTTGGTTAGAACTCCATCGCCGTCTGCTGAATATCACACACACTCTTATCCACAACCCTGAAAAATGCCCCAGCTCAATCAATACCCTTATTGGTATATTCAGAATAGAACCCTATGATAAAGTGATAAAGACTTACCGAGTGAGACCAAATCAGCTGACTCAGCAGGAGTCTGTCTGTTCTAGTATCATGTCTCGAAAATGGGGCATGCCATTTCATTCCCATAAGGGTAGACTTTTCACACAAATCTTAGAAAAAAGTCCTAAAAATGCATCTCCTGAATAATTGGACTTACACTTGCTCCACTCCTGGCTAAAATACTATTTCTTCTCACTTAATTTCTCTGTGTTTTTTATTTTATTTTAAACCCAGCTGATATTCAGTTCTTTCTCGCTCGCTGCTACATCATCTCTTTTGGGTATTGTATATCAATGCTCCTACCAATTTTATTTTGCTTGTGATCTATAATCTATCTCAGTTCACTATGTGAGATGTACTCATATTGTTATTGTTAAATTTTGCTGAAAGCATGCTGCTCATATATATTTATGAACTGTGTTCTCTTCTCATTTTTTGCTATACAATTGTTTGAAAATTGTACTGTAAAATCTTATTTATTGTTTTGTGTAAATTCATGTGAAGCTTTTCTCACTAGGCATCCTCTGAAAATGGATTCTCCTCAGTCAGATCATCCCGGTAAACAAATGTGTATATGTAACTAACTAAATAAATTGCTTATGTTGTTAAAATAATACTACATTTTGTGAACTACTACACCTTTGTTACACATTGTACTAACACAGAATTATAAAATTAATATTTTATACAACTTATAAGCAAGGGTATGGAATCTAGGTCCAAGGATGTCATTGTTCTATTGTACTTGGCCCTCATCATACCATCCATTGAGTACTGCACCCCATTCAGTATGTACCTGACCAGGCATATGCAACAACTGGAGCGTCCCAGAGGTTCCTCACAAAAACAATACAGGGCATTAAAAACATAACCTATGCAGTCCACCTCAAAGCCCTACCCCTGTAATTGGGCCCCTACAGACTGCTGACAGGTAATCCATGTCTGGCTTACAAAACATCCTCTGACCCCACTGTGATGGACCTGTTGTACTTTTTCAAAACAAATAATATCAGAATTACCTCATCTAGAGACTTAAACCTTGCCTGCAACATAAATAGGCATGTTGGAGGGACAGGTATGTATCTCAGAGACTCTAACCCTTCCCTGGAGCAGGTTTGCCATCCATGTGAAGCAGAGTTGTTCTC
The DNA here is from genome assembly GCF_019279795.1 of Protopterus annectens. Classification (NCBI taxonomy): domain Eukaryota; kingdom Metazoa; phylum Chordata; order Ceratodontiformes; family Protopteridae; genus Protopterus; species Protopterus annectens. Next base: position 144,996,832 of record NC_056725.1, read on the forward strand.
TAACCCAATTTATAAGAAATATGAACTAGTGGATGGGGAATTGGAAACTCTCAGTCTTGCACTATGTCTCTAGTAGACAGAGATACCCTGTAAATGCTTCACTACCCATGCCCAAGCCCTATATTTACCCCTTAGAATAACCCTAGGATAACAAAGGTTGTCAGATATATTTGTGAAGAGTGACTAGGCTTAAAAAGGCCTCCTGGGGCTATTAGCTTAGTAATCATCTATGAACCTATGAACCTATAAAATTATTTTGTATTTAAAATATTGGCAAACAATATTATGAAATAGCATAATCACTGTGGATTACAACATCTAAGACAACTTATAGTTTAGTTTTCCTTTAAAAAAAAACATTGCTCCAAACAGCTTAAGCTGCTCAAAGTTTTACAATCATACATGACTTATGTGTTATTCAGAATTTATAATCTTTCACAATTAGGGACATCTGAATGTGCTTTCTTCACATTAGACAAAGTAATAAATACAACAAGGTGTTTCCTAACTATTTATAAAAATTATGAGATTAAGGTTAACATCAGCCTATAGAGCTTTGGTACATATTTCAATGTAAAAAGATATTTCATCAGTTGACTTAGTTAAGTATCAGATTGTATGTGAGTTGCACATTATTACTATATGGTGTGCTTTCACACTTGATGCAGTAACCAGAAATATAACAAGTAAATACATTATTAATGGATTTTGTAATCAGACTGTCAACTGGAGGTAAAGCAACTGGGCTAATGCTGCAGTAAACTTAGTGCAGGAATTATGGATGGCTGTAGGTTCATGCCCTGCATCAATCATTTAAAGTTATTTTTATTACTGAATCTACACTAAGTAAGAGTGAGGGTGGTTCTGTACTTTGGAGGTAGGTACTACAGCTGAGGGGGTGTTAAGGATCCCAAGGCAGCTGCTAGTGAAAAAGCGTTTCATAAGTTTAAACAAAATGCTCAATCCTCACAATATATTAAATATAAACACGCAAAAAAAAAAAAGGCTGTCAGTCCTGTGCTCGGTGGCAAAAGTTCACGTAGTGATCGTGCACCCCCTTCTGACATCCTTACTAAACTACAATAAATTAATCTACCATAGAATTCAATACCACATAGAGCAAACACTTAGGACTGAAAGTATATGGTTTTGTTTCATTTTCTTTTTTCATCTTAATTTTAATTGGACCCAAAACATCAACATTAGTTCTCATCAAATATTTTAGATGTGCTTTATTATGTTTAGATGTCCAGAGTTTGAGGTCTATGTCTTGCACAGATGGTACTTAGGTTGTGGAAGTGAGGCAGTGGAAAGATTCTTCTTCTTCTGCAGGGTTTTGTACTGCAGGTGCACTTTGCATAGTCTTAATAGTGGCAGAATGCTGCAGATAGGTGCAGGAACATGTAGTCTACTAGTGTTTGGACTTTCTTCATGATTGTGTAACTGGCCTTCTGGTGTTTGCACTTTTGTAATAGTTATGTGACCACTTGGCTACAGTTAAGTGTGAAGCCTCCCACATGAAGGGTGCACAGAAATGCTATTTCTTTCTTATTTTTAAATTAATTTTTGTCAGTACATTTATTTTTCAGTTACAGAGGCTCTGACAGTGTTATTATGTTTGTCTTTTCCTCATAAATCCCATCTATACTCCTTCTGCAGGTGTCATTTTAGTCATCCTTTTCCATTGTGTTACATTACATTAATGGCAGTAGACAGCAAGCTTATCTAGGCTACCCTTTAAGTGCATTCAGTATTTAACCTAGCCTCTATTCATTTCTTTACACCATCCTGTTCTCCACCTGCTCCACATTTTCCTAAATACCTTGTACCTAAATACATCTTTGCTCCTGTCCTTCATAAATCCTCCTTTACTGTCCGCTACTGCATACAGTTATTCTCCTTATTGTTAGAGAGTTGACTACTGGTAGAATTAGCATTTTTGACAGTACATCTGCCAAAGACATTACATCACTCTCTCTCCATCAGCTCATTTTCCCTGCTTGCTGACACCTCAGTGGCCTTTCCTAGCAGGTCATCTGTGCTTGCGTGCAGCACAACATGCATACACTTCTCCCTTTCTTGTGGATTAACTTTGGCACCTTCTCATAGGTTCATAGGTTCATAGGTTCATACTAGGCTATTGGCCCTAGGGCCTATACAAGCCTAGCCATAACAATTCCATGGCTATTTCTTCCCACATTATTTACTTCCCTGGACCACTGTCTAGCAGGGTGACTGATGTGATCCCAGGGGTGAATTTCCTTTCTCCCATCGAATCATCAATGTTTCTTTTGAAGAGGGCCAAAGAGGCACTCTGCTTGACATGTATGGACAGTCTATTCCAGAGTCTGTGGAGTCTCTGGGTCAGGAATCTATCTCACCAGCATGTTTTGTTTATTGTGATGACAAGGTTTAGATCCCTGGAGTGTGTGGCTCTGAAGGATTGGGATTTCTTTAAGTGTAGCATGTCCAACAGCTCTGGGTTTGACATGGTCTTGTTTGTTAAGCAGAGATCACCTCTGAGTAGATGATATGCGACACAGTATAGCTGGAGTTTTTTAAGGCGGTCAGCATAGGGCATCTGCTTCAGGCCTGTGATTCTTTTAGTGAGGTATTTCTGCATCCTTTCCAGTTGTTGCAGATGTCTTGAGAGATACATACCAAATGGGGCATTGTATTCTATAATGGGTCTAATGAGGGATGAATACAGTGGGACAATGACCTCCTTTTTTCTGGATGAAAAGCCCTTGGTGATGAGGTGTGCCACATAGAAGGATTTCCTGACTGTTGTGGCAATGTGGTTATTGAAGGTGAGACCACTGTCCACCTGTGTCCCTAAGTCTCTTATCACACTTTCAGTGTTTAGTGTACTGTCACCTATGTGGTAATTCACGGGTACATGTTTTTTCCCAAAGGGGATAACTATACATTTCTTGGCATTGAGCTTGAGCCCATGGCTCTGGCACAAAGCATCTGTTTCTGTAAGGCCCTTTTGTAGAGTATCCACATCATTTGGGGATTCAATAATGGCTCCCAGTTTGCAGTCATCTGAGAACTTTGTTAACTAGAGTCCCTTATTGTTGGCCTGTACTTCAGAGAAGTAGATGCCAAACAAGAGTGGTCCCAGGATTGAACCCTGAGGTACTCCACTAGCCACTTGTCTGGAGCTGGAGTTGGAGTCAGCTACTTCTACAGTGTGGGTTCTGCCAGTAAGCCAGATGGCAACCCATTGAGTGACGTAGGGATTAATGCCCAGCTTAGTAAGTCTATCTATGATTCCAGAGTGGGGGTGGTGTCAAAGGCCTTGGCGAGGTCCAGATAAGCTGTGTGGACCACCTTACCCTCATCCACTGCTCTGGAGACTGATTCAAAAAAGTCAATCAGGTTCAGGAGACAAGATCGGCCCTTCACGAACCCAAACTGGGAGGGGTCCAGTATTTGAAGGTTGCCAGTGTCTTTGTTTATAAGTTCCATGATAACACGTTCCATGGCCTTGCAGATCAGGCTTGTCAAACTGATGGGGCGGTAGTTCCCTAGATCCAAGGTGGATTCCCCCCTTGTGGAGTGGGATAACTGTAGCTGTGTGCCACTTAGTGGGCACGAAGTCTGAGGTGGAGGCTATGATTAAACATGACACTTAGGTGAGGTGCCAGTTCATTTTATAGTTCATGTAGTACACAGCCTGGGATGTCATCTGGTCCCATGGATGCTGTATTCTTAGTTTTGGATAGTGTGTTTTTACCTGTGTGGCCATTGTTTGGCAATCCTCTGGTATTGAGATGGGCCGTTTAGGGGGTGAGAGGGGGGGGGGGTGACGGTGGCACTGAATTGATCTGCCAGGATACTGGCAATATCCTTGGGATCAGTATATTTAATTCCATTCTGTTGTAGCTCAGAGCAGATCTGAGCATTGCCATTTAGATTCTTGACATAGTTATAGAATGCTTTGTGGTTGTCTTTGGAATCTTTGGCAATTTTATTTTTGGAACTAGCTTTGGAGGATTTTATGAGGAATCTCAGCTTCTTACTGAGACTGGTAAGGGAGTTTTTTGCATCCTGGAATTTTCCTCTTTTCTGCAATAGTTTCTTCCTTTTGTTGTAAAGTTTGTTTATGGCAGGGGACCACGAGATTGGCTTCCATTTTTTGGAGGAGAGCATCTTAGTTCTATTTGGGATGGCACGATTCATGCATGAGTAGATGTGCTCGTACAGTGCCTTGGTGTAGGATTCAGCAGTCGAACTTTCAGTTCCCGTCTGCATGGGTGTCATGAAGTTTGTCACTTCTGACTTGAGTAGCATGAAGTTAGCTTTGGATAAGTTTTTTTTATGGAGGTTTCCTTACTGGGGGATGGGATGTGGATGTTAAGGGTGATTAGCTTATGGTCAGACCTGACCAATGAGGGGGTGATGACCATAGGTGTGGAGCATTGCTTTCCCATGTTGGTAATGACCAGGTCTAGGATACTGGAGCCCCTGGTGGGACTATGGATTAGTTGATCCAGGGCATTGGAATTTATGAATTCCAAGAACCATTGGGCAAAGGTGTTGGTACATGAGTAGTTTTCCCAGTTAATGGCAGGGTAGTTGAAATCACCCAGTATTAGGGTGTTTGGTTGTATCTTAGTATATTTCAGTATGTTTAGAAAGGTGTATTGAGAATCTTGGGGCATGGTGGGGGATCTGTAGCAAGCTACAATTTGGATTGCAGTCTTACCTAGTGTTAGTTGCACCTGAAGAATTTCAGACACATTGTGTTGGGCAACTAACCTGGTGGTGTGAATATCCTTGGTGAATATGGACACTCCTCCACCTTTAGTGTTTCGGTCCTGGTTTGGTGGCCGAAAAGTGTGGTAAGAGTTGTAGCCTGGTATTGCAGGGGTGCTCTCTAGAGCCTTGAACCAGGTCTCAGTTACTGCACAGATATCAATGTTCTCCATTTTTATGAGTGCCTCGAGAGAGTGCATTTTGAGGTTTAGACTTCTAGCATTGAGTAGTATTACCTTCAGAATTTGCATGCTTGTACCTCTTACGGTGGTGGTGGTTTTGTCCTTTGAACTATTCCTAAAAAAGGCAATATAGGGGTGGCAAGAGCCTTAGCCAGTAACCTGAATCCCAGGAGCAACAGGTGCAGACCATCTTTAGCAAAGCATCATGGTCTGTCGATCATGTCATCCCATGCAGACAGATACTGGATCCCCTTTTAATGACACCAGAATCTTAGCCAATTGTTGAAGTCAATCATTTTGTCCTTATATTGTGGTATCATTCTTGGCGAAGACAGGATGCTTCTCAGGGCCTGGGTCATACCAGCCTGTAACACATGATCCTAGAGCTCTTTCATATCTCTTCTCATGTAGTCCAGGGAGGTACGTCTCAAGTCTTTCACTCCAGCATGGACAATGACAGAGTCATATTTGTACTTGTTGTGGAGTGATCTGAGTACATGCGTTATGTGGCAGATCCTGGCACCCGACAGGCAGCTGACTGTAATTTTCTCCTTATTCAGCCTGGTGAGTGGGACATCAGTGTGCCTGACTATAGAATCACCTATGACTAAAGTGTTAGGTACGTTGTCTTGCCTTAGGGGCTGTTGCTGGGTAGGACACTGGTGTTGTGAGCTATGTGACACTTTGATTGTGATTGGTGTTTGCTTGCATTTCAGCTACGGAGGTCCTTGTTGCTTGGGCAGGTTACAGTTAAGGGTCTCTGCATATGTGGATTTAATGTTGCTATGTGTGGGTGTTGCTGGTATGGGTTAAGAAGGGCTATGTGTTGCTTGAGGTGCAGTGTGGGTGTTAACCTTCTCCTCTTGACAGTCTAGCACAATCTTGGGTGGAGAGAGCTTTGCTTCCAGTTTGGCTATGTAAGTGCATCACTCACAGGTTGTAGTGTTGGGTGGTAGGAGGAGAGGGTTGTCTGTGTACATGAGGCAATTGCTGCATTGCCTCAGTATGCCCAGATTCACCAGGTGGACAGGAGAAATCACCGGAAACTGACCCTTGGACATGCCTGATTTGTTGCTTTTTTGTAAAGTACAGGAGCTGTTTTCCATTGCCTTAGCAAGCTACTTTGCAATTATAGGCTGTTTAGTGCCTATAATTAATTTATCCTTATTAACAAGGAGAGTTGGGTGCTTCTATCAGTTTAAGGCTTCCTAGTGCTTTCCAGCAGGTATTAGAGCAAGTGCTAGTCACAGGGATGCTTAAAGTTAAGATGAAAAAAATGGTTTATCCTAAACATTGCAGTGTGCACTAGAAAGTAGGTAACTTAATTTTTACCTTTCTAAAAAGTTATGTTTTAGTGGAGAGTCATTATTTTTAAAACAGCAAGATAGATTGAAAGGGGCTGGTCATTTTTGTATTCTGGTACTATGGAATACAGTAGGATGGCCAATAAATTTAAATAGTTGAAGGGGAATGATTTCACAAGATGATAAGTTTGTGCTTACTCACACAAGCCAATGAAAGCAGAGAGGAAAAGAGATATATGGTCAAATTAACATAAGAGGCAGGCAACTAGAAAGACAGAGGTATTTAAGAACACTACAGTAAGTGGGTGGGAGGGTGAGGAAACATTTCTGCCTGACTCACAATAGACAGAGTTGTGGTCTCTTTTGAAGTTTTAATATGCAGTTAAAAGCAGAATACAAGTAAAACACAAGGTAAAGAAAACAAATTGCAGTATTCAAAATGTAAAAAGGCAACAAAGTAATACAAAATACAACAAATAAAAGCAAACTAACCTTTCTTTCACAGCAAAGTGTAGCAGAGTCTGGGTGATCCTTTCTAGTAAAGCCTTCTCCCATATATTTGCTAAGGCTGAGGCCTAATTCTGATTTCACTTTAAACTAGCCCACAGTGTGTCCCTTGCCAAGACTCATAATATCTGGATAATTTAGTTTCTAGTTTACAAAAACTTGCTTCATTTTCCCCCACTAGATATCACATCCTTAATGCCCTCTCTCATGTTACCACCCATCCTGCCTACAAACTGTTCATTCTTTGGATCATAAATTTTTTTCTTTTTTAATTGTTTATTTATATTTCTGGCTGTGTGTGTGTGTGTATGTGTGTGTGTGTGTGTGTGTGTGTGTGTGTGTGTGTGTGTGTGTGTGTGTGTGTGTGTGTGTGTGTGTGTGTGTGTGTGCATATATATATATATATATATATATATATATATATATATATATATATATATGCAGTTGTATGCAGGGTAGGGTAAGGGTTTTGTAAGGAGATAAATTTAATGTTATAAGAGTGTATGTGACTTAGAGTTAAGGTTTGGTTTAAGTAAAGAGATAGATGTAGTGTTGTGTTGATGTGTGTCAAGTGTGTCTGAGCCACGTATTTAGTGATAGCATTATGGAAAGGATTTTTATAATGCAAGGGGCAGGGTTAGGCCTAGGGGCAATGTTTCTCCTCCAGCTCCAACTTCTTAATCCTAACTAACCCTAACCCTGCACTTTACCTTCTCCTCTTGACAGTCTAGCACAATCTTGGGTGGAGAGAGCTTTGCTTCCAGTTTGGCTATGTAAGTGCATCACTCACAGGTTGTAGTGTTGGGTGGTAGGAGGAGAGGGTTGTCTGTGTACATGAGGCAATTGCTGCATTGCCCCAGTATGCCCAGATTCACCAGGTGGACAGGAGAAATCACCGGAAACTGACCCTTGGACATGCCTGATTTGTTGCTTTTTTGTAAAGTACAGGAGCTGTTTTCCATTGCCTTAGCAAGCTACTTTGCAATTATAGGCTGTTTACTGCCTATAATTAATTTATCCTTATTAACAAGGAGAGTTGGGTGCTTCTATCAGTTTAAGGCTTCCTAGTGCTTTCCAGCAGGTATTAGAGCAAGTGCTAGTCACAGGGATGCTTAAAGTTAAGATGAAAAAAATGGTTTATCCTAAACATTGCAGTGTGCACTAGAACGTAGGTAACTTAATTTTTACCTTTCTAAAAAGTTATGTTTTAGTGGAGAGTCATTATTTTTAAAACAGCAAGATAGATTGAAAGGGGCTGGTCATTTTTGTATTCTGGTACTATGGAATACAGTAGGATGGCCAATAAATTTAAATAGTTGAAGGGGAATGATTTCACAAGATGATAAGTTTGTGCTTACTCACGCAAGCCAATGAAAGCAGAGAGGAAAAGAGATATATGGCCAAATTAACATAAGAGGCAGGCAACTAGAAAGACAGAGGTATTTAAGAACACTACAGTAAGTGGGTGGGAGGGTGAGGAAACATTTCTGCCTGACTCACAATAGACAGAGTTGTGGTCTCTTTTGAAGTTTTAATATGCAGTTAAAAGCAGAATACAAGTAAAACACAAGGTAAAGAAAACAAATTGCAGTATTCAAAATATAAAAAGGCAATAAAGTAATACAAAATACAACAAATAAAAAGCAAACTAACCTTTCTTTCACAGCAAAGTGTAGCAGAGTCTGGGTGATCCTTTCTAGTAAAGCCTTCTCCCATATATTTGCTAAGGCTGAGGCCTAATTCTGATTTCACTTTAAACTAGCCCACAGTGTGTCCCTTGCCAAGACTCATAATATCTGGATAATTTAGTTTCTAGTTTACAAAAACTTGCTTCATTTTCCCCCACTAGATATCACATCCTTAATGCCCTCTCTCATGTTACCACCCATCCTGCCTACAAACTGTTCATTCTTTGGATCATAAAATCTTTTCTTTTTTAATTGTTTATTTATATTTCTGGCTGTGTGTGTGTGTGTGTGTGTGTGTGTGTGTGTGCATATATATATATATATATATATATATATATATATATATATATATATATATATATATATATATATATATATATGCAGTTGTATGCAGGGTAGGGTAAGGGTTTTGTAAGGAGATAAATTTAATGTTGTAAGAGTGTATGTGAGTTAGAGTTAAGGTTTGGTTTAAGTAAAGAGATAGATGTAGTGTTGTGTTGATGTGTGTCATGTGTGTGTCTGAGCCACGTATTTAGTGATAGCATTATGGAAAGGATTTTTATAATGCAAGGGGCAGGGTTAGGCCTAGGGGCAATGTTTCTCCTCCAGCTCCAACTTCTTAATCCTAACTAACCCTAACCCTGCACTTTACCTTACAATAAGAAAAAAAATTCTGTAACAGTATCACTATTCAGACAAATTTCACCTGTTGATGATTGTGACAATTTCTGTTGTATGATTCGGGTATGTGTCTTTTGAAAAACAAGCGAAAAACAAAAAGACAGCTGGGAAACACCAAAGCAAATTCTCTCTCAGTTTAATTCTCTTTCAGTTTAATGAAGCGCTTTTCGTCTTGCACATGTGGCAAGACTTCATCAGAAACTGAACAAACTTCAACACAAGAAATATATACACACCCTTTTTGTCACATGACACTTCTAATTAAAATCTTGTGTCTTAAAGGCACATCCACATTATTGCTACTTAAAACATTTTTTTAAAAACAAATATGACTGACAATATTTTCGAACATCTCAACCCCTCCCTTCCTTCAGAATTTTTACCTGTAATGGTGATAGAAATATATATACAAACATACATATACTAACAACACTATATCTCAAATTATTGTGTTAACTCTCAAAATATAATATTACTTAGTTAACTAAGAAGTCAGAAACTTACATATCCGAGTCAAATAAAGTCAGATATCACAAATATGAAAGCATTTTATAAAAATGCATACACACATTGACATTTAAGATTTTTCAACTTCAGTATACTATTTAAATATATTGTCTCATTCAAACCCAGGTAAAACATTGCCCCAGTGTATCTTTGCCAACTTAACTCAAGTTGCTCAAGTAAAAGTGTAAGCGGGCCCCCCCCCCCCGACTATCATAAACAACTGAATCAATTGCTTTGAACAAAAATGAATGTTGTGGATAGGAAATAATGTGTCTAGCCAGTGCATTTTCTCTGTTAAGGGTCTTTATTTTATATAGATGTTCGTATACTCATTCTTTTAACCTTCTATCCATTTTACCTATGTAAAACGCTGCACAGCATTGAGACTGAGCTACATAAACCACAAACTTGGACTGACAAGTGTACTTCAATTTGATTTTAAAACTAATATTTTTAACTTCAATGTCTTGTCCTGTACTCATGTATTTACAGTAGTTACACATTTTGCATTTATACATGTCACACTTCCACTGTGGGGTGTTTTTTTTTTATGTTGTAATAATTCCTTTAAATTAGTACCCCTCTTGTAATTAATCCGGGGTTTGCTTTTGACCTCGTAAGAAAGGTGAGGATCTCTCCTAATTATTTCCCAATTTTTGTTCAAAATTGACATTATTTCCCTTGTATTACTACTATAGGGTGTTATTAAACGTAAATTCCATACTTCTTTTTGTTGTAATTCTCTGTCACTTATTATAACACTTTGTAAACCAATGGACAAAATGGGTTTATACAACCCCTGTTCTCTCTTGTATTTTACTTCTTCCAGTAGACACTGAAAAAAGTCTACTGGGTAACCTCTCCTAACAAACAACTGCTAAAATGTAATAAAGAGTTTGAATATGTGGACTTTACTAAGATCCACATCCAAGTAGGAAATCCTGGTCATTTCAAATACATAAGTAAAGGAAAGGTCTTAATAACACTACAGATTTCCTTTCCTTTACTTATGTATTTGAAATGACCAGGATTTCATACTTCGATGTGGATCTTAGTAAAGATATGGAAAGGAACGCATATGTAGTGAAAATTTATAGAAAGGCCACATATTCAAACTCTTTATTACATTTTATCATTTGCCATCCATGGCACCAAAAGAAATCAGTGGTGAAGGGCCAACTCGTGACAGCTGCCCGTATGGTCACGTTGGACCAGGATTTCATGGATGAATGTAATAATTTGAGGTCAATGTCTGTTAGGAGAGGTTTGTGTGTCCAAGTGTATCTTTTTGTAGTGGCAATGTTACAGGAAGGTTTTTTATGAAGATAAGGTGTAGGATTAGTGTTGAGGGAAGGGACAGCATTAGGGTTACTAACTATTACAAAGGAGGTTAAGAGGGTCAGAGCCCCCTGCTCTCTTTAGTAATGGGTGCAAAGATCCTGGACTCCTCCTGCCACTACCACTGTGCTATAAGGTGAGCACTACCATGTCTTCTCAATGTTTTCAGGAAAAATGGCAGGGATTTGGTGCCCAATTCAGATAGCTCATGTACCAGCTTGTGTGCAAAGATGAACAAGTTAGACAATTGTATTTGTCTTATAGAAATCACAGAAATGGAATGTAATGAAATGTGGGTATGATTCTTCAATGTCCACATTAGGTTGGAAACATGGCAGTAAGACTTGGTCATGTGTGCTGATGAGAGTATTTACAAATGTTTCGCAGTCTCCATCAACTGCTGTTTCATGATGATATTTTGGTTAAAGATCAAATTATATATTTTCACTTCTGATGTTATTCTCTGTTATATTTGATGAGAATCCTAACTAGAATATTGTCACAAACAAATAGGACATCACAATATCAGTGATGTTGTTATTCGAATTCTAAATTATTTTAAGTAGTACATAATGCCCTACTCGCACAACAATTGTAAGTGTGAGTGATAGCACCTGGGACTCAAACCCTTGAATAAAAGGAAAAAAGAAATTCATTATTCTGCACATTATATCTGCTAATGCCACAGGAGAATTGACATTCTCAGGTTGTAAGTTGAAGTATACACTTTTGAATATGACTGGAGGTACATCTAATTCGCACATTGAATTATTCCATTATTGGATTAATACTCTGATGCATATATCTATCTATATAGATAGAAAAGTTTCCATTGCATTAAGTTTTGTGATATCTGTAATGCTAACCGATGCTTGCCAAGCTAAACATATTTGCACAGCCAATGGCAATGTCTTAGCATATTTTTTTTATTTGCCACAGAACATGAAGTGACATTGCACTCATTCCTGCATAATGATAGAGATCCATGCCAAAAAAATGATGACTTTGTGTGATGGCCTGTTTTATTCATTCAACACATGATGCATTTATGTTATAATATATATAGTATATTTCCAAAAAAGGAACTGCTGGGCAAAAGGAAAAACCACAAGCGAAAGCTGGTCACACCTGATTTAATGAAGCGCTTTTCATCGATACAGTGTACAGACTTCCTCAGACCTATAACCTTGCAATGTTCTGCTTTTTATGTGGGCCAAACCTCTCTCTCATTGAGAATGAGGTTGTTGGAACACAGAAGTGATATCCGAAATAAAAGGGAAACGAATTCCCTATACAGACATAGTACCAAAAATGCTAATGCTGACTTCAGGTTTATGGTAATAGATAGACTTATTGGAGATAGGAGTAACCAACAAGGCTGGCATACTATCCTCAATCATAAAGAAAAATATTGGATCATTAATTTAGGAGCGCTATTTTCCCCAGGACTTAATGACCACTTATTAAGGACACCACAGACTATTAAGTTAACTTCGGTGGCGTTCTAGATATGTGTATATATATTTTTATATATATTACATTTTTATATATATTACATTTTTTGTATATATATATATATATATATATATATATATATATATATGTGTATGCAGTTTAATTATAAGCTTATATATGTATCAAATATCCTTTTTGTATGCATAGGAAGGATACCACAGATCATTGTGTTATTTTCTGTTGTGTTTTATACATGTGTATATGCTTTTATATATATTACACTTTTGTGTGTGTATATATATATATATATATATATATATATATAAATATATATATATATATATATATATATAGCTATATCTATATATATATATATATATATATATATATATATATATATATATATATATATATATATATATATATATATATATATATATATATATATGCAGTTTGCCTGTATGTTTATATATGTACAAATAACGTTTTCATATGTATTTTGTTATTTACATATGTATATGTATTATTGTCACAGACTATGAACCTACATTCATTGTTTCATATACATATTCTAAGTACTTGCTATTTTTGGGTTGGACAATGTCTGTTATTGGTTGGGGGTGTGTATATATAGTTTCATCATGCATTTATTTGTAATGCTGTTTCACTGAAGAAGGCTAGGTAGCCGAAACCATTCTGAATAAAGTATTTCATGTAAATCATACTTGATATATGTTTACAAGTGCTTAATGTGCTCTTTATGCTGGCCTCTGGTGTTTTGCATTTATGTTATAATTCATATTAAGGAAAAGGCCATAACGTGTTTACAGGACATGACGTTCTGCACAATATACATCAAATACTATACAAACTTGTTGTTATGAAAATTATTCCACTGCAGCCATGTTCATACACATGATGAAACTGTGCTGTTGGTCTCCTTATCTTTCCATAACTCTTAATGTTACTAATTGTAATGCCTCATATTTTTTCACAAGAAGCATTAGTAGCATCAAACATACAAGTCTGCTGTGATTAACACACTTGACACAGATCACAGTTAACTTGTTTTGCATTAATTAGACAAACACTTGTTTTGCATTTTTCATCTTTTAACTTGCAAGTGTACTTCAGCTTCAAGTTCAGGACAAAAGAAGTGGAAACATATTATTCTGACCCCTATATGAAAACAATACAAATGTGGATTTAAACCCTGTATTGCCTGTGCTGTTCTTTAGAGAATAATATGTTAACATCTTGAGCCAGTGAGATATTTATATGACAGGTATATTTTCTGCATTCAGTATTGTCCAGAGTACTGACTAAAGCTTACCAACGCCAGTCTCATTTGTGCCGCTAACAGCTAAGTCTTTACACATGCAAAATTTCTTTTGGAATTTTTACCTTAGAAAGTGAAATTTCATTCAGTGATGGTTACTGCTGATGGGCCTCAACATGCAATGCCAAGTGTCATGCAAAGGATGAAGCACAAAAAAATACATCATAAATCAATGTATTAATTTCACAGCTTGGTAACTTTATACACATAAAATGCTGGAAATAAAGATCCCTACTTTCACAGAGATGTAAACATCCTTTGATATGAACCCTGAAACCATAGCATTACAATGAAACATACCATGAATCATAGCATGTATTTTCAGTTCTCTTTCTGAGTACACATACTGAGCTTTGTACTTCTGATATTTTGCATTTAGAGTGCAATATACCCATGTCAGCACACACTTATCATCTGTCCTGTCAGAGTAAGACTCTTGTTGAATGTGAATCTTGTATAAGTTATAATAGGGGTGCATGTGAAAGTACAAGAAACTGTCTATAATGCAAAAGTATGCTCTTTCCTTTTTGGGGTGCATTACTCCATTGTTATCCCTTGGTAGCATGAATGTATTAATTTCCAATAAATTTGACCTATTTCCTCTATGTCTACATTATATATATTTAAAATGACTAACAGCCATTTTGTCATCAGGGGCACATTATCTTTTTACAATATTTTACTAAAGAACATATCAAAGTTCTCTCCTAAGTCAATAAATGTACATGAACCTCGTCACTAAGCCTATTTTCTCTTACACACCCTCTTTAAGTATGCTTCTCATTACCGGCCATGATAAACAAGCAATTTAATGTACACAGCTGCTAATGAGTCACAGATGCATGGCATTACCTAGTACTTGCTCTTGTACTGCTCAGGTGTGTGCACAGGATCATGTAGGCCCTAACACCATGTTTACCTGACCAGCACCTCGAGCAGATTGAGTGATTCACGAAAGATAATAAACTGACAGCTGATTTACATATCAAAGGGGTTCATCTACACTGTATAAGCAGAACCTGAGACTGTGAAGCTTCCATCATGCTATGGAAAACTGCTTGAATTCCAAAATCATAATATTATCTCCAGTTTGGCCTTCATGTCCTTTATTAACAGAGGTCACCAATAAGAAAAGTATTATTCTATCTAATACCCCCCTACAAATCCATAGTTATGTCCCTGCTAACATGCCCCCCCCATATAGACAGCCATGATACTTGGGATCAAAATGGTTTGGGGTGTACAGCTAGGCTTGTAGAGGCCCTAGTCATTGTTAGCCTAGTAACAATCTACAAACCTATGATCCAAGTTCTGCCTAACAAAACTTTGTTACAATTGTTGCATTTTTGATACTTTTTGGAGAACTGTCTTATAGTCTCAATGTATGTTATCTTCATGCAAGTACTGCTTTTAATTTCTTTTAGAATGTATTTTTATTTGCAAAATGAGTGCTGTCTATGTGCAATGACGATATAACAGTTGTTACTGCAATGCTCCTGTACTTCTATTTTATGGGTTTCTAACAGAATTCAGAGGATGCTGATACATGTCTGGCAGCTTGAAGCTTATGTAGGTTAAGTTTCATTAAGAAACTGTTCACCGCTAAAGCTTTTCTATATCCCTGACACCATCAGTGCTCATATGAAAAACATGCATATCACCCTCCTTTTGATCATGGTCTACAAGTATCTACCATCCAATGTATGTGCAAGGTCATTGTGGAAACACAGGTACATTCCACCAGGGCCTTGGAAAATATAGTCAGACTACTTCATGTCATGCATTCTGATGTGCAAGACTGCATAAACTGTGTGTGACTCCCTAGACTGGTTGAATGACACACGAGGCCATGCAGTGTCTTTATGGAGCATTTGTTGGGGGAAGGTCAGCATTTATGGGATCAGAGAGCCGGTACATTGTCAGATGTTAGCTGAAGTGGCCGTGCCAGATCTCACTCCTGTAGTGGTACTACTTCCACTGCTCAATTAAGTGGTAGAGGTGCCCACACCCAGATGGGGTCAGCTACGTGATCACGGTCACGGATATAGTCATGATGAGAGTGCATCCAGAAGACATTGTTGACATTTTTGTAGCACCCAACTTCTAGCAAGGGTCATGGATCTAGTAGTGCAATACCTGGCAGAGGTAGTTCACATGGTCAGGTGTCACAATGGTGAAATGATTCCTCTACCATGTATATTTCACACCTATCTGGAATGGCATGGCATAGTACTAGCACAAATGTTTTGGCCATGTTCCTGCAGACCCACACTCTATACACCTCATATTGCCCATGCCACCTTACACACACACACACACACACACACACACACACACACACACACACACACTTACACACAGACAGAGATATAAATAAACAGCTAAAAAGAAAAACACACAGGCACTACCATTGTGTCAGGCTTTCCCTCCTGTAACCCCACTCTGTGCAGGTGATGATGACTATGCCCTGCACTTTGCACATTTATGTAACTTAGGGTTGCATATGTCTAATGCACAAGTGGAGAGCTAATGATTGGTTAGCCAAATACCTGTTTTCATCAGGATATATATTGAATTTTAGTTTGTTTTAGTCTGCTTAAGTTCAAAAGTATTATTAGTTGTAGTGCTTATACTTGTAGTACTATTAGTAGTATTATTAGGAATATTAGTAGTAGTAATATAATATTATTTCTTATGTATTGCTGCTTGGTCTACCAATATCTGATGCACAGAAGTGAGCAAGCCCAGCAAGTTTTGAGGCAATATCTTTTTCAATTACTTGTTTTCTTTTGTACTTGTATCATTTTATAATTATGCTTCATCACCTACCTATGTGGGTAATGGTAAAATTGGATCTGCCTTGATTTGACGTATAGTTTATAAGCATATACTGGTAAAAAGCACTTGATCCATTAAAACACTTAATAGTTCTTTTGATCTGTACATGTTCAATATATCAGTCATATTGGTTACTGATTATATTTATGTATAGATGATCAATAGTTTGAATTTACTGAAGTACAGTACATATACATAGGGTAAGCATTCATCTGTTCCTTACCAGTTCATCACTTATTTTTTTTTGATGCTGCAGAGAACATTGTAATCTAGAGTTACCTATGTTTGTTGCTCACAGTAGCCAGCTGGTAGATGGGTAAGTAAAGGCTAGCAAGTTTGCATGCACCATTGCTATTGTTTGAATCTGCTTAGCTCCTTTTCTTGTGTGTGTCTGTGTGACTGTCTGTGTGATGTGTGTGATATGTGTACATGTATGTATATGTGTGCTATTCGCTGCCTCTTAGACAGTGCCATGGCATATTGTGCCCACCTCTATTTACTATGATCATCCCTGCTGCAGGCTTCTCATCTGACCCCTCTTCTGTGTTTGCTGGCCCTGCCTGTGCTGCAGGGAACTGTAATCCTTGTCCTGCGCCTTCTTGTTGCAACTACTTCCTTAGTATGATTTTATGTAAGATGACATAAACAGTCAGTATTCTGGTGAAGGTGGCAAGGTCATATGGCACAGATCCTCCAAATGTATCAAGACATAGGAATATGACTTGAACAGGCCAAATAAATGCTTCATGATATTTCTAGTCTGTGCATGTGAATGGTTTCAACTTTGTTCAGTGGGTTGTTTGGGTTTCTTACGGGGGTCATGAGCCAAGGCTCTACTGCATATCCTGCACCCCTCCATTAGATGTTCAGGTGGAAAGTCACTAGCTGAAAACCATAGTTACAGGTCACAGGTGGACCATATTTGGGAGTCATGGAAGCTGCCAGGGTGACCTACACATGCACATTATAGATGATACCTTGTACTTTAAAGACTGCCTGACAGTTGATGGAGTAATAGCTTTTACAGTTGGTGTGATAGCTTTTTCTATTTATGTGCCTACTTTCCAGTTCATTAAGTGGAGTTTTTATTTCAGTGTGAGGACCATCTATGGCTCACAGTACATCAGGGAAGCATGCTATGGTACAGAAATGTTGCATGGTGGTAGCAGTCTCTCTTCTGGGGTATGTGGAGACCAGATATATTCCCCAACATGTTGCAGCATTGCATTGGAAAACTGGTGGAGTATTCTTAAATCAGAGGGCTGTGACAACCCCTCTGTGTCCCCTGTGGATTGCAAGTATATGTAATGCAAAACATATCTTAGTTTCAATGGGATGAGATTTCCATTATTCTGACATAGCCTGATGCGGACAGCATATGCTTGGTATTTGTTCTATAGTATCCATATCCACACTGTAGCTATTTATTTATTTTTTTCTATTTCATGCAGTTCATGGGAAGACATATGTGGTCTGAACACCCTACACCTTCTAGGCTGAGGTCTGGCAGCAGCAAAAGAAGCACTTTTTATTACAACATGTTGCACATAGGGATTTATAATGGCTGCAACAACCCCTAACATTTTTAATGTGTCCTTGTGGCTGCATTCCAATCTGTCTTGGACTTCAGAGCTAAAGTGAGCATAGGTTCATAGGTTCATAGGTTGGTACTAAGCTATTGGCCCTAGGGCCTATTTAAGCCTAGCCAAATGGTACCCTGGCTTTTGCCACCCAAGAAAATTATTTTCCTGTGCCCCTGTCAAGCAGAGCCACAGAAGTGATCCCCGGGGTGAATTTCCTATCTCCCATCCAATCATCAAGATTTTTCTTGAAGAGTGCTAATGAGGAGTTTTGTTTGATATAGATAGGTAATTTGTTCCAGAGTATGGGAAGTCTCTGAGACAGGAATCAATCTCTCCAGCATGTTCTGTTTATTGTGGTGACACAGTTTAGGTCCCTAGAGCATGTAGCTCAAAGGGATTGGGATTTCTTTACATGGAGCATGTCCAACAGCTCTGGGTTTGACATAGCTTTGTATGTTAGGCAGAGATTGCCTCTAACTAGTTGATATACGACAGAGTAAAGCTAGAGTTTTTTGAGACGGTTTGCATAGGGCATCTGTTTAAGGCCAGTAATCCTCTTTGTGAGGTATTTCTGTGGCCTTTCCAGTTGTTGTAGATGTCTTCTGAAGTACATACCAAAAGGGGCATTGTATTCTATAATGGGTCTAATGAGTGATGAGTAGAGGGGAACAAAGACCTCTTTTTTTCCTGGATGAGAAACCTTTTGTGATGAGGTGTGCCATGTAGAAGGATTTCCTGACTACTGTGGTGATGTGATTATCAAAGGAGAGACTACTGTCCACCTGTGTCTCAAGGTCTCTTATCACACTTTCGGTGTTAAGTAGACTACCGCCTATGTGGTAGTTCATGGGTACAGAGTTTTTACCAAAAGGGATGACAATGCACTTTTTGGCATTGAGCTTGAGGCCATGGCTTTGACACCAGGCATCTGTGTCAGTGAGACCCTTTTGTAGGATGTCCACATCATTAGGAGAGTCACTTATGGCTCCTAGTTTGCAGTCATCTGTGAACTTTGTTAGCCAAAGACCTTCTGTGTTAGCCTGTACTTCAGAGAAGTAGATACCAAATAGGAGTGGACCTAGGACTGAACCCTGTGGTACTCTACTTGTCATTGGTCTGAAGTTGGATTTAGAGTCTGCTACTTTCACAGTGTGGGTTCGGTCACTGAGCCAGTTGGCAACCCATCTTGTGACATAGGGATTTATACCTAGTTTAGTGAATTTGTTTATAATTCCAGAGTGGGGGATGGTGTCGAAAGCCTTGGCAAGATCTAGATAGGCTGTGTGTACCACCTTACCCTCATCTACAGCTTTGTTGACCACTTCAAAGAAGTCTGTCAGGTTTAGGAGACATGATCTGCCTTTTACAAACATGAAGTGGGTAGGGTCCAGAGTTTGGAGATTACCAATGTCATTGTTTATAGGTTCCATGATGATATGCTCCCTAGCCTTGCAGACCAGGCTCATCAAGCTAATGGGGCAGTAGTTCCTGGGGTCCATGGTGGCTCCCCCTTTGTGGAGTGGGATAACTGTTGCTGTGCACCATTCAATGGGCACAAAGCCTGAGGTGAGGCTATGACTGAACATGGCACTTAGGTGGGGTGCCAGTTTGTTCTATAGTTCATGCAGAACGTAGCCTGGGATGTTGTCAGGTCCCATGGATGCTGTGTTCTTGGCTTTGGAGCGAATGTTTTTTACCTGCGCAGCCGTGATTACAGGTACTTTGCATTCTTCTGGTATAGAGATGGGCCCTTTAGGGGATGAGAGAGGGGTAAAGTTAGCACTGAACCTATCTGCCAGGATGTTGGCAATATCAGTTGGTCCTGTATATTTAGTGTCATTGTGCTGTAACACAGAGCAGATCTGAGTGGTGCCATTGAGATTCTTCACATAGCTATAGAATGCTTTGTGGTTGTTTTTAGAATCAGTGGTGATTTTGTTTTCATAACTAGCTTTGGAGGATTTTATGAGGGATCTCAGCTTCTTAATGAGGCTGACCATGGAATTCCTCCAATCATGGGATTTTACTCTTTTTTGCAACAGTTTCTTTCTTCTTTTGTAGAGTTTGTTTAGAGCAGGGGACCACCAGATTGGCTTCCTTTTTTTGGAGGATAGCATCTTGGTTCTGT
This sequence comes from Protopterus annectens, assembly GCF_019279795.1. Classification (NCBI taxonomy): domain Eukaryota; kingdom Metazoa; phylum Chordata; order Ceratodontiformes; family Protopteridae; genus Protopterus; species Protopterus annectens. The sequence goes on from NC_056725.1 coordinate 145,017,146, forward strand.
TAGGGATTGCACAATCCATGCACTCGTGTAAGTGCTTATAAAGTGCAATTGTATAGGATTCAGCAGTCGTATCTCTACTCTCTGGCAGCATGAGTGTCTTGCAGTTTGCCACGTCTTAAGAAACGTGAAGTTGGCTTTGGAGAAATTTTTTACAGTGGTTTCCCTAATAGGGGGTGGGGCTGGAATGTGGATGTCTAGGGTGATTTGCATGTGGTCAGATCTGTCCAATGATGAATTGACCTCTGGTGTGGAACACTGGTTGCCCATGTTGGTAATGACCAGGTCTAGGATATTGCTGCCCCTGGTGGGGGTGTGGATAAGTTGATCCAAGTCATTAGAATTTATGAATTCCAGAAAACGTTGAGCACAAGAGTTGGTACATGAGTAGTTTTCCCAGTTAATGGTGGGGTAGTTGAAATCGCCCATTATTAGGGTGTTAGGTTGTACCCTAATATTTTCAAGTGTATCAAGAAATGAGGAGTGGGAATCCTGGAGCATGGTGGGGGATCTGTAGCAAGCTACAATTTGCATTGTGGTCTTGCCCAGAGTTAGTTTCACTTGGATAATCTCAGATGCATTATGCTGAGCAACTAGCCTGGACGTGTGGATATCCTTAATGAATATTGACATGCCTGTGCCTTTAGTGCTTCGGTCCAAGTTAGGTGGCCAAAAGGTGTGGTATGAATTATAGCCTGCTAATGCAGGGGTGCTCTCTGGAGCCTTGATCCAGGTCTCTGTCACTGCACAGATGTCAATGTTCTCCATTTTAAGGAGTGCCTCGAGTGAGTGCATTTTGAGGTTTAGACTTCTAGCATTGAGTAGCATTACCCTCAGATTTTGCTTGCTTGTACCTGTTACGGTGGTGAATTTGTCATTAGAATCTTGCCTAAAAAGGCACTATAGGGGTGGCAAGATCCTTAGCCAGTATCCAGAATCCCAAGGGCAACAGGTGCAGGCCATCTCTGACAAAGCATCGTGGTTTGTTGATCATGTCATCCCAGGCAAACAGATACAGGATCCCCTTAGAATGCCACCAGAAGCTTAGCCAATTGTTGAAGTCAATCATTTTGTCCTTGTACTGTGGTAACATTCTGGGTGATGGCAGGATGCTACTCAGTGCTAGGGTCATACCTGCCTGGGCTACAAGATCAGAAAGCTCCTCCATGTTTCTTTTCATGTAGTCCAGGGAGGTACGTCTCAAGTTATTCACACCAACATGGACAGAGTCATATTTGTACTTGCTGTTGAGTGACCTGAGTGCATGCATTATGTGGTGATCCTGGCACCTGACAAGCAGCTGACAGTGACTTTCTCCTTGTTTAGCCTGGTGAGTGGAACATCAGTGTGACTGACTATAGAGTCACCTATGACTAGAGTGTTAGGTACATTGTTATGCCTTATGGGCTGTGGTTGAGTGGCACACTGAGTTTGTGGGCTATGTGTCATTTGGTTTGTGTTGAGGAGTGGAGGTTGCTTATGTTTCTGCTTTGGAGGTCCCTGCTGCTTGGGTAGATTTTTTTTGAGAGCCTCCACAAATGTAGGTGTGTGTTTTGTGTTTGTATGTGTGTGTTTTGGTGGTGTAGGTTTTGAGGGACTATGTGATGAGTGTGGTGTGGTGCAAGTGTTTACCTTCTCCTCTTGACTGTCTAGTCCAGTCTTGGGTGAAGATAGCTTTGCTTCCAGTTTGGTTATATAAATGCATCTCTCACAGGTTGTAGTGTTGGGTGGTAGGAGGAGAGTGTTGTCTGTATACATGAGACAATTGCTGCATTGCCCCAAGATGCCCAGATTCATCAGGCAGACAGGAGAAAATATCGGGAGCTGACCCTTAGATATGCCTGGATAGGTCCTTATTTATTAAGTACTAAAAACTTTTTTCCTCTAGACAAGTGAGGAAAGTTGAGTGCTGTAGTAATCTGTAGCTTATTTAGTGCCTAAACGAGTTCTGAACAAGTGCTGAGCTCAAATAAACAGATTTGAGTGCTGAAACTAGAAAACTGGCTAGTTCTAAGAAACAAAATTAAGCTAGAAGGCTTCCCTCCAACACAGAAAGGCTTGGGGGCTCAGAAGCTTGCAAACAGTCTGGGATACAACAAATCTATATCTGGACTAGACAACTTATAGGAAAGGCATGAAACAAGCTTAGAAATTAAAAAAATTTTTTTTTTTTTTTTGTAAAGTGGAAAGGGGAAAGGAGGAGCAGAAGCTAACTGGGTTGGCCTTCTCAAATGTTCTCCCTGGAAAAGGTAGAATGAGGTAATGACACTAGATTGGGAGGAGTGTCCCAGATCAAATTTAAAGTAGGGGTGGGCAACTGCAAAGCCACCAAGTATAAAAACAGAATACCAACAGTGAGGGAGGGTGGGAAACAAAAATCAGAACAAACAAACCCAACCAGGTGCTTAAGAATTTTAGAAATTCTACTTAATACCTCACACACAGTGAGTAAAATAAAAGTGATATAAATAACTCAGAAATAAGCAAAAAACAGGATACTTATTGTTATATATCTCAGATTCTTTAGCTCAGAGCCTTTCCTCTGACTTCCTCCGATTAGCTCAGTGTGAAATGGCAGACACAGTCACAAGTTAACTTCTGAAGTAACAAAGTTGAAACCTGAAACAACTTTAAAAAAAGCTTGAAAGAACCAATGAGGTGCTTATTCCAATGCATAGTCCAGGCAACCCCAGTCAGCCAATGACCACAAACAATTCACACTCACTGAAATACTATACTGGCTTTGGCTAAGCTATGATGACCTGGGACATGTGCTCAGACACACAGCCTCTACTAACAAACAACCAGGCCCAAAACACAAGCCTGAGTATGGACAATGCGACACTACCAACACTACTTAGGTAGAAAAAAACTGCAGAAATGTTTAAACAGATAAAGGATCAAGGAGACTCTAGAGAATGATTTTAAATGCAAACAAGTTATATGATACACTCCTAGCAGGAAATCAGAACTAACAAACCCAACCAGATGGTTAACAATTGTAGAAAATTCTACTTAATACCTCACACACAGTGAGTAAAATAAAAGTGCTATAAATAACTCAGAAATATGCAAAAACAGGATACTTAATGTTATATATCTCAGATTCGTTAGCTCAAAGCCCTTCCTCCGACTTCCTCCAATTAGCTCTGTGAAATGGTAGAAACAGTCACAAGTTAACTTCTTAAGTAACAAAGTTGAAACATGAAACAACTTTAAAAAAATCTTGAAAGAACCAATGAGGTGCTTATTCCAAGGCATAGTCCAGGCAAACCCAGTCAGCCAATGACCACAAACAATTCACTCTTACTGAAATACTGTACTGGCTTTGGCTAAGCTATGATGACCTGGGACATGTGCTCAGACACACAGCCTCTACTAACAAACAACCAGGCCCAAATCACAAGCCTGAGTATGGACAATGCTACACTACCAACACTACTTAGGTAGAAAAAAACTGCAGAAATGTTTAAACAGATAAAGGATCAAGGAGACTCTAGAGAATGATTTTAAATGCAAACAAGTTATATGATACACTCCTAGCAGGAAATCAGAACAGACAAACCCAACCAGATGCTTAACAATTGTAGAACATTCTACTTAATACCTCACACACAGTGAGTAAAATAAAAGTGCTATAAATAACTCAGAAATAAGCAAAAAACAGGATACGTAATTTTATATATCTCAGATTCGTTAGCTCAGAGCCCTTCTTCTGACTTCCTCTGATTAGCGCAGTGTGAAATGGCAAAACATGTAAGTGCATGTTTTAAATGTTTCTGAATCACTCCACCATGATTATTTGCTTCATTAGCATGTACTTCCACTCTTCATTTACTCATTAGCATATTGGGCTGTTAACTCTTGTTTTGCAGCCAGATGTGACATGTACTGCTGCATCCAGAATTGCAAACAGCTGACTCATTGCTGCTTCTCACACAAACGGACTTACATCAATGTGTAAGTATTCGTGAGCAAGATCCCTAGGGCATGCAACTCAGTATGACATCATCCAGAATTTTTCAGCTCTATTTTTTATATCACTCAGACTGATTACTTTGGACATTTGGTTTGAAACTTCTCAAGAAAATAGGCAGATCTGAAGAAGGTAATCAGAAGCACCATAGAGTTTCAAATGCACACTGCTCTATCAAAATGATCTACTATAAGGATGCCCTGCTCCCCCAGTTTCTGAACATCAACATTCCTGAGCATGAAGGACTGGATAGAGAATTATAAGAAGGAATTCTGAAGCAAAATAAGCTTTAATAAGGACTTAGAGAGACTTTTAACAATGTTTATCTGTATTTAATGTGACATTGCTTAGAAAGTTTTTTTTTGTTACACTGAAATGTAATACTATCATGCAATATTAATTTTTATTATCAGGACTGATCCCACCCAAGCCACACTCCCTTGACCTCAGCAAGATGGGCCAGACTTAGCACACCTATGGAGAGAGGCAGGTGAGGAGAACGCCTGGATCCAAACCTTAAATACCCTCTAACAGTTGTTAATCAGTAGGTTTGTAGAAGTGCTCAGCTGCCTGAAATAAAGAACACTGTAGACTACAATCATAACTGAGATTTTTTTCTTTAACTATGTGATGATATGACTGAGCTTCTACTAAGCCATTTTAAGCTCCCAAACAGGTAAAGAAGCTAACATCCAGCAGATCGCCAACACCAGCAAAGACATAGACCAAATTGCTGGACATGCTCAGGTAAACATTTTTTGCCATACTATATTTTGTTGACTAAAACAGTGTTCAACAAAATGTAGTGCAATCATTTCCAAATATTGGCAGTTGAAGTCCTGATCTTTTTTATTACATCGTCTTACTGACCTGAATAAAAGGGCCTTTTCTAGAGTCTCTGGTAGAGAATAGACTACTTGAAAATACTGGCATACGGTATGAATTTATGAAGTTTTAGAAGGAAAAATACAATAACAGAAAAAAGATCAGCACAGTTTAACTACTGTATGCCACTGCACAAAACTTAAATAAAACTTGTTCAATTGGCATGATTGTATCCTACAAGAAAACACTAATAATAGCATAGTAATGGTGATATGTTATAAAAAAAGTGATTGCATCCACAAATTGACAGGGTGGAGTTTTTTAGCAAGGTATCATAGAGTAAAGTGTCAACATAAAGGTTACAGAAATTGAGTCCCAGCAAAACAGGAATAATACAATAGACTATGTATTTGTTAGATAGGAACTTAAACATAATTACTGTACATTTGATGGCAGTTTATAGGCTGACAAGAACAAATATTAAGATGTTCAAGCCTATTTAATTAACCTGGTTCATAAATGGATGAAAAAAATATTATATTAATATGGGACTTGAATTTGTTATATTTTTTTGGTTTATAAATGCTAATAGAACCTGGAGTTCTATATTGTTTAACAATTTATTACAAAATGTAGGATTATTCACTGAATGTGTGATAAGAGACCTTGGGACCCAGGTGGACAGTAGTATCAGATAGTAAGACAATACTATCACCGAATGTGTGATAAGAGACCTTGGGACTCAGGTGGACAGTAGTCTCTCCTTTGATAGTCACATCGCCACAGTAGTCAGGAAGTCCTTCTACATGGCACACCTCATCATAAAAGGGTTCTCATCCAGGAAAAAAGAGGTCATTGTTCCCCTCTACTCGACACACATTAGATCCATTATAGAGTACAACGCTCCTTTTGGAATATACCTCACAAGACATCTGTATCAGCTGGAAAGGCCACAGAAGTACCTCACAAAGAGGATTACTGGCCTCAAACAAATCCCTACACTGACCGCCTCAAACAAATTCAGCTTTACTCCATAGCATATCGCCTACTCCGAGGTGATCTCTGCCTAACATATAAAGCTATGTCAAACCCAGAGCTGTTGCACATGCTACACCTAAAGAAATCCCAATCCCTCCAAGCTACATGCTTTAGGGACCTAAACCTTGTCACCACAATAAACAGGACATGCTGGAGGGATAGATTCCTGTCCCAGAGACTTCCCATACTCTGGAACAGGCTACCCATCTATGTCAAGCAAAGTTCTTCATAAGCACTCTTCAAGAAAAATCTTGATGAGTGGATGGGAAATAGGAAATACACCACAGGGATCACTTCTGTGTCTCTGCTTGACAGTGGTACAGGAAAATAACTTTCTTGGGTGGCATAAGCCAGGGAACCTTGTTGGATAGGCGTATGTAGGCCCTTGGGCCAATAGCCTAGTAACTACCTATTAACCTATGAACTAACAGATTGTGGATTATGCCCACCATGGGCAAAAATATACTGGAATATGTCTCTGAATAATAATATTTAAACTATCAGTCATGAATTACTGCCACCACTTTTGAACAGTGACTATAATATGATACAAATTGACTTAATCTCAATTTAGGCCATTAAAATGAACTAGAGAGAGAGAACAATTAAAAAAAATATATACTTACATAGATAGGATTCTTAAATTAAAGATTTGGAAGGCTACTTTTACAAGGTGGATATAAATGAAGAATGGCATATGATATGCAGAGCTTTTCAACAAGGTACTAAACAAATTAATAAGATATCAACCGGTAAAAGTAATTTAGTGATGTGAATAAAAAGATTTCTTAGAGGGCAAAGAAACTAAAAAAAAAGAAAAAAAATATGATGTATAAAGAGGGGATTATTTGTAAAGAGGCATATTATAAAAAGTTATGCAAATATGTTGAACCATCCACAAGAAATGACAAAGAGAATTTTGAGCTTAACCTACTGAATAAATATAAGGATGATAAAATGTCTTCCTACATGTATATATAGGAGACAGTAAGACAAGTAAATGTGGTGTTTGGGAGTGGTGATTCATCACTGTGACATAGCAGAAATTCCCTGAGGCTCCAACAGAAGAATATGTTTTTTTTCACATTTATTTCATTGAATTGCGCTTCTTAACACTTATAGTTGGGCTCTATGGCTAATCTGCTATATTTTGCACTGTTGTAAAGTTTTTTTTTACTGTTTCACTGCATTTTTGTAATTTCATACAGTGTTAACTGTATTTTCATTGTTAGATAGTGTTTTATTACTGTAATTGTATTTTTATTGAATTACTTAACTGTAAACTCATTTTTCATACCGAGGGTTGCATTTTCTGTTTATGAGTGCTCTATATATTACTTTTCTGTGCATTTTCTCTGAGGTTTCTGCATTCTAGTCAGTTACCATAGTCTGGATAGAGGCCTGCTGTATCCAAGTTTGGTTGTCTTGCTTGTTGAGTTTCCTATGTTTCTGGCAGCCATCTTATGCTGGCAGGGGCTAGTCTTCTCTGTTAGTGAGAGTAACAGGGCTGCCTCACCTTCTCTAGCATGAAGGATTGGTTGAAAGTGCAGGGACTAGCAGGACTGGGTAGTAATTCAAGCTTCTATATTCTTTCAGCTTTTCTGGTATTTAAACCCTGTGTCTGCATGGGACTGTGCTTCTTTTTACCCGGCTGAGGAGTGGTGATTCATCACTGTGACATAGTAGAAATTCCCTGAGGTTCCAAGAGCAAAATATGTTTTTTTTTTTTGCATTTATTTCACTGAATTGTACTTCTTAATGCTTATAGTTGTGCTATATAGCTAATCTACTACATGTTGCACTGTCATACTGTTTCACTACATTTATGTACTTTTTATGCTGCTTTGTAACTGTATTTTCATTGCTAGATAGTGTTTCATTACTCTAATTGCATTTTTATTGAATTACTTAGCTGTAATCTGCTTTTTCATACTGAGAGTTGTATTTTCTGTTTGTGAGTGCTCTATCTGTGCTTTTATGTGCATTTTCTGTGAGATTTCTGTGTTCTAGTCAGGTAACATATTCTGGATAGAGGCCTGTTGTATCCAGGCCTGGTTGTTTTGCTTGTTGAGTTTCCTGTGTTTTTGGCAGCCATTGTATGCTGGTAGGGGTTTGTCTTCTCTATTAGTGAGAGTAACAGGGCTGCTTGACCTTCTCTAGCATGAGTGATTGGTTGAAACTGCATGGGCTAACAGGACTGGGTTGTAATTTGATCTTTTAGATTCTTCCATCTTTTCTGTTATTTAAACCCTATGTCTGCATAGGGCTATGCTTGTTTTTACCAGACTGAGGAGTGGTGATTCATCACTGTGACAAAGCAAAAATTGCCTGAGAATCCAAGAGCAGAATAAGTACTTTTTTTACATTTATTTCATTGAGTTGCACTTCTTAATGCTTATAGTTGTGCTATACAACTAATCTACTACATTGTGCTCTAATATAAAGCTTTTTTTTTTTACTTTTTCACTGCATTTTGTACTATTTGATACTGTTTTAAGTGTATCCCCATTGCTAGATAGTGATTCATTATTGTAATTGCATTTTTATTGAATTACTTAACTGTAAAGTGTTGTGTACATACTGAGCATTGTAATTTCTGTTTTTGAGTGCTCTATCTGTACTTTTCTATGCATTTTCTGTGAGGTTTCTGTGTTCTTGTCAGGTAGCATAGGCTGAATAGAGGCCTGCTGTATCCTTGCCTTGTTGTTTTGCTTGTTGAGTTTCCTGCATTTCTGGCAGCCATCTTATGCTTGTAGGGGCTTGTCTTCTCTGTTAGTTTGAGTAACAGGGCTGTCTGGCCTTCTCTAGTATGAGTGATTGGTTGAAAGTGCAGGGGCTAGCAGGACTGGGTAATAATTCAAGCTTCTAGAGTCTTCCATCTTTTCTGTTATTTAAATGCTGAGTTTGCAGTGTGTTGTGCTTGCTTATGTGTCATGTACTGTCACTGCGCTGTTTTAACCCATTGCGAGGTATCTTAGTTGCATTTTTTCACTTTCTATCACTCCTGTGTAACTGACACCCTCCCATGCAACTACTGTGTTGATTTAATCCAGCCCTACTCACACCTATAGGTACTATATTCTGATAGTACCCACTCTACCATCCTTGATCCCTCTTCCACAGATTCGGACAACCATGGACAGGCAATTTCATGCTTTTCTCCTGCTAGTCCAGTTGATATGGGCATCCTGAGACAATGTAGTAACTTCCTCATGTACACAGACAACCATCTTCTTCTACCCCCTAGGAACACAATATGTGAGAGATGCAATTACATTAACAATCTAGAATTCTTGCTGTCTCAATCATAAGCAAGCCCATCTGGCACTAAGAAGGTTATCTGCACAAATACCACAAACACCACACCTCTAACACCACCCACACCTGTACAGTACATTCCTACATATGTGAAGGTACTCAACAAAAATATACCTAAACAAAAGAGACTTCTGAGGCAAAAGCACACATGCACATCACAGCCCAACACACCAACACCACACATAGTACACATGCCTGTGTCTCACAGCCTCTAAGGCCCAGCCACAAACCCAACATACTAGTCATAGAAGACAATATCGTGAGACACACAGATGTGCTCCTCACCAGGCTAGACAAGGAGAAAGTCACAGTAAGTTGCTTATCAGGTGCTAGAATCCACCACATCACACACGCACTCAAGTCTCTAAACAACAAGTACTGTTATGACTCCATCATAGTCCATGTTGGTGTGAATGACTTGAGATGTACCTCTCTAGACTATATGAAGAGAGATATGATTCAGCTCACTGAATATGTGTCCCAGGCAGGTATATCCCTAGCCTTAAGCAGCATCCTACCTTCACCCAGAATAATGCTTCAATACAAACAGAAAATGACTGACTTTAACAATTGGCTTAGTTTCTGTTGTCATTCCAAGGGGATCCAGTACCTGACAGCCTAGCAGGACATAACTGACAGACCACAATGCTTTGCCAGAGATGGCCTTCATCTGTCTCCCCTGGGCTTCAGGCTTCTGGCAAAGGCTCTTGCCTCTCCCATAGTGCCTTTTTTTAGGCAAAGTCATGAGGACAAAATTACCAGTGTGAAAAATTCTTCCAAATGAAATTTAAAGGTGATGCTGCTAAATGCTAGGAGTCATAACATGAAACTGCACCCATTGCAAGCATTTCTCATGCTGGAAGATGCTGACATTTGTGCAGTCACTGAAACCTGGTTCAAAGCTGTAGAGAGCACCCCAGCCTTACCAGGTTACTTGTCCTACCATACTTTCAGACCCCAAATGGATGGGTACAAAGCCAAATGAGATGGAGCTTTAATATTTATCAAAGACATGCACACCTCCAGGCTGGTCAAACAGTATGGCAGACAAGAGACACTCCAGGTGCAGTTAACTGTTGACAAAACACCTATTAAAATAATAGCTAGACATAGACCCCAACCATGGATCAGGAGGTCCACTCCATCTATCTGGATTTCTACCCTGATCTTTGGCAACTTTAACTACCCAACCATAGAGTGGAAGACCTATTCTACTCCAAACATAAATGCCCAGAGATTCCTCGACTTTGTCAATGCCAATGCATTGGATCAGCTGGTCGACACCCCACAAGAGGTGAAAATACCCCGGACCTGGTACTAACCTGGTACTAATCAACATGAGCCTCCACTGTAGCACCCCTATAGTGTCATCCTCAACCATAAAGTAATCAATTCAAAGTCAGCATCTCCCCTGACCCCCCCCCCTTTTGCCAGGGTCAAACAAAAAGAACTTTTCCAAAGCTCACTACATCCTCCTGAGAGCAGGTATAAGCATCCCTTCAGCTGGAACAAGCCCTAATTTCCAAGCCTACACTAAAAAAAATAAACGAGTACCTATATAGCTGCATGGATGCAGCAATACCTGACAAGACTGAATCATCTCCCTCAAGGAAGAGTAAACCTATCTGGTGGATAGCAACAATAAACAGACTCTATAATAAAAAGAAAAAATTGCTGTCAGAAACCAAGAAGGTGCAGGTGCCAAGTTGGAAGCAATCTCTCCATTGTCTGAACAAGCAAATAAGGTCACTGGTGAAATCCTCTAAGGCTAACTTCAAGTCCAAATTGGCCACATCCACTAAGGACAATCACAAGACCTTCTTCACATACGTCCACAATCTCAAAGGTATCTCAAAGGTATCTCCCAAATCTGCTCTGAATTGGTGGCCAAGAATACCATATACACAAATGCCATATATATAGCCAAAACTGCTGACAGACAAGTGGAGTGAAAACTTCACCCCCCTGCCCCACCCATCAGTAAACCAGGATACCCCCAGCACCTACCCCCCTCCCCTCATCGTCAGGGAGCAGGTCATTAATGCCCTCTCAAAGGCAAAAAATACAGCCTCCATGGAACCCAACAACATCCCTGGATGTGTCCTTCATGAACTCATGTAAGAGCTCTTAGCACCATTAGGCACCCTATTCAACTAATGCCTGTGCACCAGCTTCATCCCAGCAGAATGGAGGACAGCCACTGTCATCTTTCTACACAAAGTTGGAGCATCCACCGACCAAGGCAATTATATGCCCGTCAGCCTAACTAGCCTGATCTGCAAGGCCATGGAATGCACTATCATGGATCTTATAAACAAGAATATTGGCAACCTCTAAATGCTTGATTCCACACAGTTTGGTTTTGTCAAAGGGAGATCATGCCTGTTAAACTTGGTCAGCTTCTTCAAAACAGTCACCAAAGTCACGGATGAGGGGAAGACAGTTCACACCACCTACCTTGACCTAGCCAAAGCCTTCGACACTATTCTCCACTCGGGCATAATAGATAAACTCTCCCAACTAGGCATCGACCCATATGTTACAAGATGGGTAGCTAACTGGATCACTAGTAGAACCCACTCAGTCAAAATAGTGGAAGCCACCTCTAGTAGCAGACTCGTAAACAGTGGCATACCCCAATGATTGGTCTTGGGGCCTCTACTGCTTGTGATACACTTTTCTGAAGTACAAGCCAAAACCAGTGGTCTGTGGCTGACCATGTTTGCAGATGACTGCAAGCTGGGCACTATCAAAAATTCCCCTAGTGATGTGAACATCCTCCAAGAGGGCCTTACCCAAACTAATGAGTGGTGCCAGAAGCATTGCCTCAAATGAAATGCCAATAAATGCATCATTAGCCCCTTTGAGTAAAATGGCATCCTCACTAATTATCACATTAATAACAATATACTAAACATGCAATCAGTCGTGAGGGACTTGGGCATCCAGGTTGATAGCAAACTGACTTTTGACCACCACTTTGCCTCTGTTGTACAGAAAGCTTTCTACATGGCCCACCTCATAAGTAAGGGTATTTAATTCAGGAACAAGGAGGTCATAACATCCCTGTACTCCTCCCTTATCAGCCCCATTATCAAGTACAATGCCCCCTTGCCAAGCACATGCAGCAGTTGGAGAGACCAAAGGTTCCTGACCAGGAAAATCCAGAGTCTCAAACACCTGTCCTATTCAAATAGGCTAAAAACCAATCTCTCTACCCAGTCTCATACAGACTGCTCAGAGGTGACCTGTGTCAGGCATACAAGACTGTCTTAGACTCAGCCTTGATGGAATTGCTGCATATCCGTAAGTCAAACTCCACTCATGCAACCCACACACAAGGTCTCTACCTGGTCGGTGACATTAATAGAACTTGTTGGCAGACCAGATTTGTGTTCCAATGACTCCCCCATATGTGGAATAGACTCCCTCTCCATGTCAAGTAGAGTACCTCATTAGCCCTCATTAAGAGGAACCTGGATGACTGGATGGGAAACAGAATATATACCCATGGGATCCCACCTGTGTTCCTGCTGGACAGGGAAAACAGGTACTGACTTTATGGGAACATGGGTGAAATTCTTGGCTAGGCTTATAAGGCCTCCAGGTCAATAGCTTAGTATCATCCTATGAACCGATGAACTTATGCATTGTATTTGCAGGACAGCAATATGAAGTGTTATATTATTGATGAAAAAATAAAATTATTTCAGTTGCATTTTATGCATATTCTTGAGAATGATAATGAAATCAAAATAACACCTTGAAGAAGACCTGACATTTTTTTTAATTTATTTATCCTTTGTTGACTTTGTTTCTTCACTTAGGCTAGTAGCCTCTTTGTAGTGGAGGCCTGAGGTAGTATTTTATACACTGTAGGGAAAAGTGACCAATGTGCAAAAATGGGAAAAAGGGGTTGTGGATGGATGAATGGATGGATGGATGGATCTGAGGACTCCTCCTACTTTTTGTTTGACCTGAGCTACTATCAACATGAGCAGATGGAGCCTCAATTTAACTGGTCTATATTAGTTCATTGAATGTTATTTTCAGCAAACACTTATTCAGCGACACATATTCAGCAAAAATCACTTCTGCGATTCGCTAAATTTTTCAAGGTCAATAAAACAATTGCCCCACAGCATAATGGAGCCCATAAATAACTAAATCAAACCCACCCAATGGGGGTTTCACCCCAACACCTGTCAATGCGGTGAGGCTGCACCCCCACCCCCCTAACTACATATACTAACTCCAAGATCTCACTACAGTGGGGAAAAGGGCAAAGTTGTGTACTTGGCCATCTACTTAATTGCCCATGGAAAATTCAGTAAATTTCAGAATTGATTTTCACTGAATATGTGCCGATGAATAGACATTCGCTGAAAATAATTTTGGTGATCTAATATCAACCCAATTTAACATCTCATCTGAAGGATGACATACTCAGAAATGCAGTTTCTCCCTTATTCTGTACTGAAGTGTCAGCAATCGATCTAACTGGTAAAGAAATAGAACTCACGACCTTTTGCATCAAAGGTGAGTATACTACCTGTTGCACCACTGACAGTGCTAAAATAAAAATAGGTCAGAGGTAGATTGTGAAAGGGTACATGCCTTTATCAGAGATCTAAATATTCATAACCGACACAATCATATCAACAATCTTGACATTAACACCCTTAGATATCTTGTGCTGAAACCATAAATGTTATTATTTAAAACATCATTCCCACTTGGAAAATGCTTGAAGAGTGGAAAACAGTGATTCTTAGACTTATATTTAAGTATAACAGCGATTGATATAATATTGTGAAGGAAATATGCATTAGTCTTCTTTCATGTACAGGGAAATTGATGAAAACATTAATCTTATATGGAGTCTTGAACTACAGAGGAATGGTTACACAACTGTTTATGAACATGCTTATTTATGTTGCAACATTATGGAGGGAATTAAAATGGTCCATATGCAGAAGTGACTTCTAAAGACTTTTCAAGTGCGTTTGATATGACAGATCACATAATTCCATAAGTCTAAATCTATCTAGACACCTTAATATATGGATCATTGGGTTGTTGGCAAACAGTGGTAAACAACAGAAGCTCACAATATTGCATAAATTATGGTGATTAAATGTCCCATATTCAGACCTTACTTGTTTAACATTTATTTTAATAATAACAACAATTAGTAGTAGAGCAGTCCATGAACCATGCAGTCTATAAGAAAAGTCCACCATAAAGTAGCGAAATCTATTTTTATTTTAAAAAATTGGTAAGCACTTTCACATAAGAGCTTCTACATACCATCAGACAAATAATGGTCAAAGTTCATTTAAATAATACACATTAACCAACCAACTTGTATTAAAAATACAGATGTAATAATTTAAAGTAGAACCATAACATATGACCAAATTATATGCATATCAGCACTAAAAGTATATATATATATATATATATATATATATATATATATATATATATATATATATATATATACACACCATATAAATAACAAGTGTAATACAAATGTATACATAGATAAAAATGCATATATAAAAAGCTCAGCTTAGAACTACCTAACAGAAAGTTTCCTGGATTTTAGTGTGAGCTTAATGGAGGCTCTCTCATTTAAACCCTTACCCCTATCTGCCCTAAGCCTCAATATCCATCTAACCTCCTTACTTAAGGTTAGATTTCGTATATCACCTTCCTATACAGTGGGTTTAATGAAATCTATTACCATAAATACAAAAGGGTCTATATTAGATCAGCGAACACTTAAAAAAGCGAATGCTGATTGATCGAACTTATGTAAGTGAAAGCTTAAAATATCGAAGCAACAGAAACCCAAATTTTTTCCTAGGGAAAGAATTTGGTTGTCCGTTTTTGTTGCTTCGGTATTTTCAGTGCTGTGGTGGAAAGTTACAGGTCGGGTTCAGGTAAGTGTGCGATTATGTGGATGTGAGTGTTAGGGCGGGTTAGGTGAGTTAGGGTTAGGGCGCGGGTTAGGTATGTGTGCGATTGTGTGGACATGAGGGTTAGGGTGGGTTAGGTGAGTTAGGGTTAGGGAGCGGGTGAGGTGAGTGTGCGATAGGGATGAACCTTAGGGTTTGGGTTAAGGTAAGTGGATAGTTAGTGGTGTGTGTATAGTTAGTGTAGGGTTAGGTGTCAGATTTTAGGTGTATGTGTGTGGATTGCTGTTTGTTTGCTGTGCTTGTGTTGTGTGTATGTGTTTTGGATCAGTGATTTTTAAGCATTCACTGATCTAATATAGACCCATCTAAAAGTATGGTCATCCCCCTGTGCTATAATGTGTTTGGATAAGGCATTAGTTTGTGTTCTAACTCTAATATTATAGACATGTTCCCTACTTCTGTCTCTAAATAGCCTATCCATTTTCCCAACATAAAATGACCCGCAGGTCACACACTTAGCCAGGTAAACCACATGTGATGTTCTACAATCCGCACTGATTCCAAAGTTAAAGTGCTGGCCTGCGTCAGGGTATATGAAGACCCTTGTGGTGTCTAAATAATCACAAAAGTTACAATTCCCACATGGATGGGTACCACTAATGCATTCAGTGTGTCTACCTATATCTCTAGCGTAACATAGTACCCTTTTCAGGTTACGTTTGTTTTTAAATAGAAAAGTGGGGTTCTCCCCTACCACCCTCTTAAGTACTGGATCGGTGGTTAAAACCCGCCAATTTTTCCTAATAATATCCATAATTGTCTTGATATCTGTAGTAAAATACATTGGAACCTTCATACCATTAGAAGAAAATACTCCCTTTGAGTGGTCAATGATTTCAGTACTGGGAGAATAGTAAGGTCTAGCTCTGTCCTGCCTTAAGTCATGAAGCCCTTGGAGGTTTCTATTTCGATGGAGCCATAGTCCGTATCAACCAACCTATCTTTCAGTTGAGTCAACTCCTGGTTGAACCCCTCATCTGAGGCGTTCAGTCTAGAGGCCCTCATCCCTTGTCCCCTAATAACATTTTTGAAAATTTATTGGGGATGCATGCTACTTCTATGTAGAAAAGTGTTCCTGTAGCATTGTTTCCTATACACCCCTGTGTTGATTAAACCATTGTTCAACCTTTCCACATATCCATCCATGTACTCAATCCTTGTTTGAGAGTGGTTCATTGTAAATTTCAAAAACTCATACATTTCATTTAATTGCACCAAGAATTGATCCAAGTCCCTAGGAGTACCCACCCACAACAGGAAGAGGTCATCGAGAAAACATCAATAGAACTTGACATGTCTTGAGTATAAATTCATCTTAAACAATGCCTCTTCTTCCCATAGTGCCATAAATATGTTGGCGTAGCTATTGGCACAAGAAGTGCCCATAGCCACACCATCACATTGTAGATATACATTTTCTTCGAAGGTGAACACATTATTCTCCAAAATTGTCTCTAAGAACAAACATATTATGTCTACCTGTTTTTCCCCATATTCACTATGTCTATATAGATATTTTTGTACAGACTGAACTCCTAAGGCATTGGGTATAATGGCAAAAAGGGACTGTACATCCAATGTAACAAAATAGAACTCAAGATCCAGTTCCATAGAGTTTCCATAGTCATATAAATCAATCAAAAATTGCTTGGTATCCTTCAAGATGAATTTATTGTTATCCAAAATAGGCCGTAACCATTTATCCACATACAGAGGAAAGGCTCGGTAACCCACCCTTTCCCAGCAACTATAGGTCTCATTGGTGGATTTCGACCATCCTTATGGATTTTGGGGAGACCTTGTATAGAGGGTAATAAATGGTATTCAGCTTTCAAAAACGTATACAGTTCTAAACTTATCAACCCACTTTTCAGTAACTCTCCCAACATAGATAGGATCCTCCCTTGTAAGAAGTGTACCCTATCCAAATTAACCTGACAATAAAAATGGTCATCATTTAACATACCATTCATACTTCCAACATAACTACATTTATCCATCAATACTACTGGGCCTCCCTTATCTGCAGGCCTTATCATAATAGAATCATCATCTTGTAAACATTTCAAAGCAAGTTGTTTCTTATAATTCAAATTATACTTCGTATTTCTATTCACATTATGTAGCCGTTTGTCATCATAAAACCTATATCATCTTCCTAATTTTGTTAGGAATCATCTTCCAATATTTTGTTAAAATCAACTAGTGGGTGGGGGTTAGGCATATACAAACTAAGTTTTTTAAAGATATTCACAACATTGTCTATTGAATTACCAGACTCCAATTTAAGCATGATATTTCTACTAAAACATTTTATGTCAGTCATTGTTTCAGTTAAATCGCTAGTCCTAGAGGGAATAAATGCTAATCCTTTATTTAAAACCAATATTTTTTCTTGACTCAAAGTTCGTTTGGAAAGATTCCAAATTAATGAGTCCCCACTTGACTCCACATCTTTTTGATAGTTTGATTTGTCTGTCTTTCTTTCATATGTTTGCACTTCTGCCTCACCCGACTCATAGACCGAGTTCTTATAGGCCCTTTCTCCCCGCTGATGGTTAAAGGGAACTGGGTGTAGGAGGCTGTAGTGGAAATAAAAGGTAACGAAGGTGGTACAGTATGCAAGGCTTGCATGGTTTTAGGCCTTACATCTCCTATATGTGTAAGCCCACTACCTTCAGATATCACAATTTCACTATTGGGTGGAGAAGTATCAATATGCTCTGGTAATACCGGAGCTAAATTAGATAAATTCTGTGTATGGCATAGTGTCCCAGTCTTTTCCCCTTGTATAGGGGTAGTAACAATTTTAGCGGTTTCATGTATATCTTGAATTGGTGAGGAACTCATCACCTCATGTTCCTGTACTCGGTAAGCCATTTCAACTCTGGGCCATGTAAAAACATGTCTCCCTTTGAAAATCCCATGTATCTCTATCTATTTTATCTTTTTTCTGTTGCAAAATTCTTCTTTCAAAGACCACCACACCAAAAAGTAACCCTTCAAGAAATGATTTATTAAACTAGTAGGATATTTAGTATAAAACATAAACTGTTGTTCCTTAATGGAAGCCCTTAACAGCTCTTCCTCTGGTTTAAAGTAATCAGTAAGGAGAGCCATATACTTAGAGCTTACCTCTAGATTTAACAACTGCCATTTGGCCAGTAGGTCTGGATGCTGCATACTGTATGTCAGCATCTTTAAAACTCTAAGACCTCTCGGTATGATCTTTCTAGAGAGGCATACCTCAAAGTGCTGTCATTGGGTTTGGAGCTGTTTTAGTTTTATGAAAACCTTCTCAAGTTTGTCAATTGCTTGCTTCAATCTTTCCAACTGTGCTGGATGATGATGTGCTGTGATGGATGAGCAGTCGTCTCACCGGATGTGACTTCATGGGCCAACAGAGGATTACTTTCCGATCTAACACAGGCAAGAAACCTGCCTGGAATACTCCGTCACCTCTACAGGTCTACTGGGTATATAATCCAATTCCAAGTCTTGTGAATTCCCTTCTGCCATGTCCCTTCTAGGTGTGATGTCAATACAAGCAAATAAATATAAAGAACACAGTAACACATGGTAGGGGGTGAACATGGTGCTGCTCAATAAAAAGCAAATGATAACAATTAGTAGTAGAGCAGTCCACGAACCATGAAGTCCAAAGGAAAAAAACCACCATAGAGTAGGGAAATCTACTTTTAATTTAAAAAAATTGGTAAGCGCTTTTACATAAGAGCTTCTTCAGACCATCAAACAAATAATGGTCAAAGTTCATTTAAATAATGCACATTAACCAATCAGTTTGTGTTAAAGATATAGATGTAATAATTATTTATTTATTTATTTTATTTTACAATTGTTAACCTGGAAATTCCAACTGGACCAGTTCCATTTTCAGAGGAGGCTCTGGGAGAAAAGCTCTGGCAAACCAAATTATACACATATCAGCACTAAAAGCATATATATAAACCATATAAATAGCAAGTGCAATAACAAATTTATACATAGATAAAAAAAAGAAAAACAGGTAGACTTAATATGCTTGTTCATAGAGACAATTTTGGAGAATAATGTGTTCAACTTCTAAGTTGTACAGAAGAAGTTATCAGGGACCTGGGGACCCAGGTTGATAGTAGTCTGTCATTCGACACCCATGTAGCTAAAGTAGTTAGGAAGACCTTCTACATTGCCCACCTTATCATGAAGGGATTCTCATCTAGATCAAGGGAGGTCATAGTCTCCCTATACTCATCACTCATCAGACCAATGATTGAGTACAATGCCCCATTCGGAATGTATCTGACCCGACACTTGCAGCAGCTGGAGAGGCCACAAAAGTTCCTCACCAAAAGGATAAAGGGTCTCAAACATCTGTCCTATGCTGCCCGACTGAAAGAACTCCAGCTCTATTCAGTCGCTTACCGCTTGCTCAGAGGTGACCTTTGCCTAACATACAAGGCCATGTCAAACCCAGATTTGATGAATATGCTTCACCTCAAAAATCTAGATCCGTCAGAGCCACAAGGGCGGGAGACTTAAACCTCGACACGGCTATTAATAGGACGTGCTGGAGGGATAGATTCATCACCCAAAGACTCCCTATGCTGTGGAATAAAATCCCGGTATATGTGAGGCAGAGCACCTCGCTGGCCTTGTTCAAGAGAAATCTTGACCAATGGATGGGAGATCGCAGATATACCCCAGGGATTACCTCAGTGTCACTGCTCAACAGAGGCACAGCAAAATAATGGGTATAGTTCCCCATACTAAAGGGGTGGCGTAAGCCACAAAACTATGGGCTAGGCTTGTAAATGCCCTCGGGCAGATAGCCTAGTATAAACCTATGAACCTATGAACCTATAAGATAATGTATATCTACAACATGATGGCGTAGTTATGGGCACTTCTTGTGCCAATAGCTATGCCGACATGTTTATGGCACTATGGGAAGAATAGGCATTGTTTAAGGTGAATTTATACTCAAGACATGTCAAGTTCTATCAACGTGTTGTTGATGACCTCTTCCTGTTGTGGGTGGGTACTCCTTGGGACTTGGATCAATTCCTGGTGCAATTAAATGAAATGTATGTGTTTTTGAAATTTACCACAAACCACTCTCAAACCAGGATTGAGTACTTGGATGTATATGTGGAAAGGTTGAACAATGGTTTAATCAACACAGGGGTGTATAGGAAACAATGCTACAGGAACACTCTTTTACATAGAAATAGCATGCACCCCCAATATATTTTCAAAAATGTTATCAGGGGACAAGGGATAAGGGCCTCTAGATTGAAAGCCTCAGATGAGGGGTTCAACCAGGAGTTGACTCAACTGAAAGACAGGTTGGTTGAGAGAGGCTATGGCTCTGTTGAGATAGAAACCTCCAAGGGCTCGGTGATGTAAGGCAGGATAGAACTAGACCTTGCTATTTTCCCAATACTGAAATCATTGACCACTCAAAGGGAGCATTTTATTCGAATGGTATGAAGATTCTGATATATTTTACTACTGATATCAAGCCAATTACGGATATTACTAGGAAAAATTGATGAGTTTAACCACCAATCCAGTAGTTAAGAGGGTGGTAGGGAGAACCCCACTTTTCTATTTAAAAACAAACATAACCTGAAAGGATACTATGTTACCCTAGACGTAGAGGTAGATTCACTGAATGTATTAGTGGTACCCATCCATGTGGGAATTGTAACTTTTGTGATTATTAAGACAGCACAAGGGTCTTCATACACCCAGACACAGGCCAGCACTTTAACTTTGGAATCAGTGCGGATTGTAGAACATAACATGTGGTTTACCTGGCTAAATGTGTAACCTGTGGGTCATTTTATGTTGGGAAAATGGATAGGCTATTTAGAGACAGAATTAGGGAACATGTCTATAATATTAGCGTTAGAACACAAACTAATGCCTTATCCAAACTCATTATGGCACAGGGGGATGACCATACTTTTAGATTTATTGTAATAGATTTGGTTAAACCCACTGTACGGGAAGGTGATATATGAAATCTAATCAAAAGTAAGGAGGTTAGATGATAATGAGGCTTAGGGCAGATAGGATTAAGGGTTTAAATGAGAGAGACTCCATTAAGCCCACACTAAAATCCAGGAAACTTTCTGTTAGGTACTTCTAAGCTGAGCTTTATATATATATATATATGTATACATTTGTTATTACACTTGTTATTTAGATGGTTTATATATATGATTTTAGTGCTGATATGCACATAATTTGGTCATATGCTATGATTCCACCTTAAATTATTACATCTGTATCTTTAACACAAGCTGATTGGTTAATGTGTATTATTTAAATGAACTTTGACCATTATTTGTTTGATGGTCTGAAGAAGCTCTTATGTGAAACTGCTTACCATTTTATTTTAAATAAAAATAGATTTTGCTACTTTATGGTGGACTTTTCTTAGGGACTGTTTGGTTCGTGGACTGCTCTACTAGTAATTGTTGTTATTATTTGCTTTTTA